>NC_080404.1:2745340-3049545 GCF_030265065.1 Corythoichthys intestinalis
TAGTAGTTACATTTGAAAATTTCGTTCTAGGACATTTGGTTTGAGCGCAATCTTTAAACTTAGGTCAAAAAAGCCATTTAAGCCTTTTCACAGTGAGATCTATGCGATATGGCCGAGGAATGTAATTTTGATGTTAACTCCCAAACCGCTGCGCAGAAGTCAACCAAACTTCACCCAATAGTGTATTGTATCACAATCTAGTAGTTACATTTGAAAATTTTGTTCTAGGACATTTTGTTTGAACGCAATCATCAAACTTAATTAAAAAAGTCATTTAAGCCTTTTCACAGTGAGATCTATGCGATATGGCCGAGAAATGTAATTTTGATGTTAACTCCCAAACCGCTGCGCAGAAGTCAACCAAACTTACCCCAATAGTGTATTGTATCAAAATCTAGTAGTTACATTTGGAAATTTGGTTCTTGGACATTTGATTTGAGCGCAATCCTCAAACTTAGGTCAAAAAAGCCATTTAAGCCTTTTCACAGTGAGATCTATGCGATATGGCCGAGAAATGTAATTTTGATGTTAACTCCCAAACCGCTGCGCAGAAGTCAACCAAACTTCACCCAATAGTGTATTGTATCACAATCTAGTAGTTACATTTGAAAATTTTGTTCTAGGACATTTTGTTTGAACGCAATCATCAAACTTAATTAAAAAAGTCATTTAAGCCTTTTCACAGTGAGATCTATGCGATATGGCCGAGAAATGTAATTTTGATGTTAACTCCCAAACCGCTGCGCAGAAGTCAACCAAACTTCACCCAATAGTGTATTTTATCACAATCTAGTAGTTACATTTGGAAATTTAGTTCTAGGACATTTGATTTGAGCGCAATCATTAAACTTAATTAAAAAAGTCATTTAAGCCTTTTCACAGTGAGATCTATGCGATATGGCCGAGAAATGTAATTTTGATGTTAACTCCCAAACCGCTGCGCAGAAGTCAACCAAACTTCACCCATTAGTGTATTGTATCACAATCTAGTAATTACATGTGGAAATTTGGTTCTAGGACATTTGATTTGAGCGCAATCCTCAAACTTAGGTCAAAAAAGCCATTTAAGCCTTTTCACAGTGAGATCTATGCGATATGGCCGAGAAATGTAATTTTGATGTTAACTCCCAAACCGCTGCGCAGAAGTCAACCAAACTTCACCCAATAGTGTATTGTATCACAATCTAGTAGTTACATTTGAAAATTTTGTTCTATGACATTTTGTTTGAACGCAATCATCAAACTTAATTAAAAAAGTCATTTAAGCCTTTTCACAGTGAGATCTATGCGATATGGCCGAGAAATGTAATTTTGATGTTAACTCCCAAACCGCTGCGCAGAAGTCAACCAAACTTCACCCATTAGTGTATTGTATCACAATCTAGTAGTTACATGTGGAAATTTGGTTATTGGACATTTGGTTTGAGCGCAATCATTAAACTTAGGTCAAAAAAGCCATTTAAGCCTTTTCACAGTGAGATCTATGCGATATGGCCGAGAAATGTAATTTTGATGTTAACTCCCAAACCGCTGCGCAGAAGTCAACCAAACTTCACCCAATAGTGTATTGTATCACAATCTAGTAGTTACATTTGAAAATTTTGTTCTAGGAAATTTTGTTTGAGCGCAATCATCAAACTTAATTAAAAAAGTCATTTAAGCCTTTTCACAGTGAGATCTATGCGATATGGCCGAGAAATGTAATTTTGATGTTAACTCCCAAACCTCTGCGCAGAAGTCAACCAAACTTCACCCATTAGTGTATTGTATCACAATCAAGTAGTTACATGTGGAAATTTGGTTCTAGGACATTTGATTTGAGCGCAATCCTCAAACTTAGGTCAAAAAAGCCATTTAAGCCTTTTCACAGTGAGATCTATGCGATATGGCCGAGAAATGTAATTTTGATGTTAACTCCCAAACCGCTGCGCAGAAGTCAACCAAACTTCACCCAATAGTGTATTGTATCACATTCTAGTAGTTACATTTGAAAATTTCGTTCTAGGACATTTGGTTTGAGCGCAATCTTTAAACTTAGGTCAAAAAAGCCATTTAAGCCTTTTCACAGTGAGATCTATGCGATATGGCCGAGAAATGTAATTTTGATGTTAACTCCCAAACCGCTGCGCAGAAGTCAACCAAACTTCACCCAATAGTGTATTGTATCACAATCTAGTAGTTACATTTGAAAATTTTGTTCTAGGACATTTTGTTTGAACGCAATCATCAAACTTAATTAAAAAAGTCATTTAAGCCTTTTCACAGTGAGATCTATGCGATATGGCCGAGAAATGTAATTTTGATGTTAACTCCCAAACCGCTGCGCAGAAGTCAACCAAACTTCACCCAATAGTGTATTGTATCACAATCTAGTAGTTACATTTGAAAATTTTGTTCTAGGACATTTTGTTTGAACGCAATCATCAAACTTAATTAAAAAAGTCATTTAAGCCTTTTCACAGTGAGATCTATGCGATATGGCCGAGAAATGTAATTTTGATGTTAACTCCCAAACCGCTGCGCAGAAGTCAACCAAACTTCACCCAATAGTGTATTGTATCACATTCTAGTAGTTACATTTGAAAATTTCGTTCTAGGACATTTGGTTTGAGCGCAATCATTAAACTTAGGTCAAAAAAGCCATTTAAGCCTTTTCACAGTGAGATCTATGCGATATGGCCGAGAAATGTAATTTTGATGTTAACTCCCAAACCGCTGCGCAGAAGTCAACTAAACTTCACCCAATAGTGTATTGTATCACATTCTAGTAGTTACATTTGAAAATTTCGCTCTAGGACATTTGGTTTGAGCGCAATCATTAAACTTAATTAAAAAAGTCATTTAAGCCTTTTCACAGTGAGATCTATGCGATATGGCCGAGAAATGTAATTTTGATGTTAACTCCCAAACCGCTGCGCAGAAGTCAACCAAACTTCACCCAATAGTGTATTGTATCACAATCTATTAGTTACATTTGGAAATTTGGTTCTTGGACATTTGATTTGAGCGCAATCCTCAAACTTAGGTCAAAAAAGCCATTTAAGCCTTTTCACAGTGAGATCTATGCGATATGGCCGAGAAATGTAATTTTGATGTTAACTCCCAAACCGCTGCGCAGAAGTCAACCAAACTTCACCCATTAGTGTATTGTATCACAATCTAGTAGTTACATGTGGAAATTTGGTTATTGGACATTTGGTTTGAGCGCAATCATTAAACTTAGGTCAAAAAAGCCATTTTAACCTTTTCACAGTGAGATCTATGTGATATGGCCGAGAAATGTAATTTTGATGTTAACTCCCAAACCGCTGCGCAGAAGTCAACCAAACTTCACCCAATAGTGTATTGTATCACATTCTAGTAGTTACATTTGAAAATTTTGTTCTAGGAAATTTTGTTTGAGCGCAATCATCAAACTTAATTAAAAAAGTCATTTAAGCCTTTTCATAGTGAGATCTATGCGATATGGCCGAGAAATGTAATTTTGATGTTAACTCCCAAACCTCTGCGCAGAAGTCAACCAAACTTCACCCATTAGTGTATTGTATCACAATCTAGTAGTTACATGTGGAAATTTGGTTCTAGGACATTTGATTTGAGCGCAATCCTCAAACTTAGGTCAAAAAAGCCATTTAAGCCTTTTCACAGTGAGATCTATGCGATATGGCCGAGAAATGTAATTTTGATGTTAACTCCCAAACCGCTGCGCAGAAGTCAACCAAACTTCACCCAATAGTGTATTGTATCACATTCTAGTAGTTACATTTGAAAATTTCGTTCTAGGACATTTGGTTTGAGCGCAATCTTTAAACTTAGGTCAAAAAAGCCATTTAAGCCTTTTCACAGTGAGATCTATGCGATATGGCCGAGAAATGTAATTTTGATGTTAACTCCCAAACCGCTGCGCAGAAGTCAACCAAACTTCACCCATTAGTGTATTGTATCACAATCTAGTAGTTACATGTGGAAATTTGGTTATTGGACATTTGGTTTGAGCGCAATCATTAAACTTAGGTCAAAAAAGCCATTTAAGCCTTTTCACAGTGAGATCTATGCGATATGGCCGAGAAATGTAATTTTGATGTTAACTCCCAAACCGCTGCGCAGAAGTCAACCAAACTTCACCCAATAGTGTATTGTATCACAATCTAGTAGTTACATTTGAAAATTTTGTTCTAGGAAATTTTGTTTGAGCGCAATCATCAAACTTAATTAAAAAAGTCATTTAAGCCTTTTCACAGTGAGATCTATGCGATATGGCCGAGAAATGTAATTTTGATGTTAACTCCCAAACCTCTGCGCAGAAGTCAACCAAACTTCACCCATTAGTGTATTGTATCACAATCTAGTAGTTACATGTGGAAATTTGGTTCTAGGACATTTGATTTGAGCGCAATCCTCAAACTTAGGTCAAAAAAGCCATTTAAGCCTTTTCACAGTGAGATCTATGCGATATGGCCGAGAAATGTAATTTTGATGTTAACTCCCAAACTGCTGCGCAGAAGTCAACCAAACTTCACCCAATAGTGTATTGTATCACATTCTAGTAGTTACATTTGAAAATTTCGTTCTAGGACATTTGGTTTGAGCGCAATCTTTAAACTTAGGTCAAAAAAGCCATTTAAGCCTTTTCACAGTGAGATCTATGCGATATGGCCGAGGAATGTAATTTTGATGTTAACTCCCAAACCGCTGCGCAGAAGTCAACCAAACTTCACCCAATAGTGTATTGTATCACAATCTAGTAGTTACATTTGAAAATTTTGTTCTAGGACATTTTGTTTGAACGCAATCATCAAACTTAATTAAAAAAGTCATTTAAGCCTTTTCACAGTGAGATCTATGCGATATGGCCGAGAAATGTAATTTTGATGTTAACTCCCAAACCGCTGCGCAGAAGTCAACCAAACTTACCCCAATAGTGTATTGTATCAAAATCTAGTAGTTACATTTGGAAATTTGGTTCTTGGACATTTGATTTGAGCGCAATCCTCAAACTTAGGTCAAAAAAGCCATTTAAGCCTTTTCACAGTGAGATCTATGCGATATGGCCGAGAAATGTAATTTTGATGTTAACTCCCAAACCGCTGCGCAGAAGTCAACCAAACTTCACCCAATAGTGTATTGTATCACAATCTAGTAGTTACATTTGAAAATTTTGTTCTAGGACATTTTGTTTGAACGCAATCATCAAACTTAATTAAAAAAGTCATTTAAGCCTTTTCACAGTGAGATCTATGCGATATGGCCGAGAAATGTAATTTTGATGTTAACTCCCAAACCGCTGCGCAGAAGTCAACCAAACTTCACCCAATAGTGTATTTTATCACAATCTAGTAGTTACATTTGGAAATTTAGTTCTAGGACATTTGATTTGAGCGCAATCATTAAACTTAATTAAAAAAGTCATTTAAGCCTTTTCACAGTGAGATCTATGCGATATGGCCGAGAAATGTAATTTTGATGTTAACTCCCAAACCGCTGCGCAGAAGTCAACCAAACTTCACCCATTAGTGTATTGTATCACAATCTAGTAATTACATGTGGAAATTTGGTTCTAGGACATTTGATTTGAGCGCAATCCTCAAACTTAGGTCAAAAAAGCCATTTAAGCCTTTTCACAGTGAGATCTATGCGATATGGCCGAGAAATGTAATTTTGATGTTAACTCCCAAACCGCTGCGCAGAAGTCAACCAAACTTCACCCAATAGTGTATTGTATCACAATCTAGTAGTTACATTTGAAAATTTTGTTCTATGACATTTTGTTTGAACGCAATCATCAAACTTAATTAAAAAAGTCATTTAAGCCTTTTCACAGTGAGATCTATGCGATATGGCCGAGAAATGTAATTTTGATGTTAACTCCCAAACCGCTGCGCAGAAGTCAACCAAACTTCACCCATTAGTGTATTGTATCACAATCTAGTAGTTACATGTGGAAATTTGGTTATTGGACATTTGGTTTGAGCGCAATCATTAAACTTAGGTCAAAAAAGCCATTTAAGCCTTTTCACAGTGAGATCTATGCGATATGGCCGAGAAATGTAATTTTGATGTTAACTCCCAAACCGCTGCGCAGAAGTCAACCAAACTTCACCCAATAGTGTATTGTATCACAATCTAGTAGTTACATTTGAAAATTTTGTTCTAGGAAATTTTGTTTGAGCGCAATCATCAAACTTAATTAAAAAAGTCATTTAAGCCTTTTCACAGTGAGATCTATGCGATATGGCCGAGAAATGTAATTTTGATGTTAACTCCCAAACCTCTGCGCAGAAGTCAACCAAACTTCACCCATTAGTGTATTGTATCACAATCAAGTAGTTACATGTGGAAATTTGGTTCTAGGACATTTGATTTGAGCGCAATCCTCAAACTTAGGTCAAAAAAGCCATTTAAGCCTTTTCACAGTGAGATCTATGCGATATGGCCGAGAAATGTAATTTTGATGTTAACTCCCAAACCGCTGCGCAGAAGTCAACCAAACTTCACCCAATAGTGTATTGTATCACATTCTAGTAGTTACATTTGAAAATTTCGTTCTAGGACATTTGGTTTGAGCGCAATCTTTAAACTTAGGTCAAAAAAGCCATTTAAGCCTTTTCACAGTGAGATCTATGCGATATGGCCGAGAAATGTAATTTTGATGTTAACTCCCAAACCGCTGCGCAGAAGTCAACCAAACTTCACCCAATAGTGTATTGTATCACAATCTAGTAGTTACATTTGAAAATTTTGTTCTAGGACATTTTGTTTGAACGCAATCATCAAACTTAATTAAAAAAGTCATTTAAGCCTTTTCACAGTGAGATCTATGCGATATGGCCGAGAAATGTAATTTTGATGTTAACTCCCAAACCGCTGCGCAGAAGTCAACCAAACTTCACCCAATAGTGTATTGTATCACAATCTAGTAGTTACATTTGAAAATTTTGTTCTAGGACATTTTGTTTGAACGCAATCATCAAACTTAATTAAAAAAGTCATTTAAGCCTTTTCACAGTGAGATCTATGCGATATGGCCGAGAAATGTAATTTTGATGTTAACTCCCAAACCGCTGCGCAGAAGTCAACCAAACTTCACCCAATAGTGTATTGTATCACATTCTAGTAGTTACATTTGAAAATTTCGTTCTAGGACATTTGGTTTGAGCGCAATCATTAAACTTAGGTCAAAAAAGCCATTTAAGCCTTTTCACAGTGAGATCTATGCGATATGGCCGAGAAATGTAATTTTGATGTTAACTCCCAAACCGCTGCGCAGAAGTCAACTAAACTTCACCCAATAGTGTATTGTATCACATTCTAGTAGTTACATTTGAAAATTTCGCTCTAGGACATTTGGTTTGAGCGCAATCATTAAACTTAATTAAAAAAGTCATTTAAGCCTTTTCACAGTGAGATCTATGCGATATGGCCGAGAAATGTAATTTTGATGTTAACTCCCAAACCGCTGCGCAGAAGTCAACCAAACTTCACCCAATAGTGTATTGTATCACAATCTATTAGTTACATTTGGAAATTTGGTTCTTGGACATTTGATTTGAGCGCAATCCTCAAACTTAGGTCAAAAAAGCCATTTAAGCCTTTTCACAGTGAGATCTATGCGATATGGCCGAGAAATGTAATTTTGATGTTAACTCCCAAACCGCTGCGCAGAAGTCAACCAAACTTCACCCATTAGTGTATTGTATCACAATCTAGTAGTTACATGTGGAAATTTGGTTATTGGACATTTGGTTTGAGCGCAATCATTAAACTTAGGTCAAAAAAGCCATTTTAACCTTTTCACAGTGAGATCTATGCGATATGGCCGAGAAATGTAATTTTGATGTTAACTCCCAAACCGCTGCGCAGAAGTCAACCAAACTTCACCCAATAGTGTATTGTATCACATTCTAGTAGTTACATTTGAAAATTTTGTTCTAGGAAATTTTGTTTGAGCGCAATCATCAAACTTAATTAAAAAAGTCATTTAAGCCTTTTCATAGTGAGATCTATGCGATATGGCCGAGAAATGTAATTTTGATGTTAACTCCCAAACCTCTGCGCAGAAGTCAACCAAACTTCACCCATTAGTGTATTGTATCACAATCTAGTAGTTACATGTGGAAATTTGGTTCTAGGACATTTGATTTGAGCGCAATCCTCAAACTTAGGTCAAAAAAGCCATTTAAGCCTTTTCACAGTGAGATCTATGCGATATGGCCGAGAAATGTAATTTTGATCTTAACTCCCAAACCGCTGCGCAGAAGTCAACCAAACTTCACCCAATAGTGTATTGTATCACATTCTAGTAGTTACATTTGAAAATTTCGTTCTAGGACATTTGGTTTGAGCGCAATCTTTAAACTTAGGTCAAAAAAGCCATTTAAGCCTTTTCACAGTGAGATCTATGCGATATGGCCGAGAAATGTAATTTTGATGTTAACTCCCAAACCGCTGCGCAGAAGTCAACCAAACTTCACCCAATAGTGTATTGTATCACAATCTAGTAGTTGCATTTGAAAATTTTGTTCTAGGACATTTTGTTTGAACGCAATCATCAAACTTAATTAAAAAAGTCATTTAAGCCTTTTCACAGTGAGATCTATGCGATATGGCCGAGAAATGTAATTTTGATGTTAACTCCCAAACCGCTGCGCAGAAGTCAACCAAACTTCACCCAATAGTGTATTGTATCACAATCTAGTAGTTACATTTGGAAATTTGGTTCTTGGACATTTGATTTGAGCGCAATCCTCAAACTTAGGTCAAAAAAGCCATTTAAGCCTTTTCACAGTGAGATCTATGCGATATGGCCGAGAAATGTAATTTTGATTTTAACTCCCAAACCGCTGCGCAGAAGTCAACCAAACTTCACCCAATAGTGTATTGTATCACAATCTAGTAGTTACATTTGAAAATTTTGTTCTAGGACATTTTGTTTGAACGCAATCATCAAACTTAATTAAAAAAGTCATTTAAGCCTTTTCACAGTGAGATCTATGCGATATGGCCGAGAAATGTAATTTTGATGTTAACTCCCAAACCGCTGCGCAGAAGTCAACCAAACTTCACCCAATAGTGTATTTTATCACAATCTAGTAGTTACATTTGGAAATTTAGTTCTTGGACATTGTATTTGAGCGCAATCATTAAACTTAATTAAAAAAGTCATTTAAGCCTTTTCACAGTGAGATCTATGCGATATGGCCGAGAAATGTAATTTTGATGTTAACTCCCAAACCGCTGCGCAGAAGTCAACTAAACTTCACCCATTAGTGTATTGTATCACAATCTAGTAGTTATATGTGGAAATTTGGTTATTGGAAATTTGGTTTGAGCGCAATCATTAAACTTAGGTCAAAAAAGCCATTTAAGCCTTTTCACAGTGAGATCTATGCGATATGGCCGAGAAATGTAATTTTGATGTTAACTCCCAAACCGCTGCGCAGAAGTCAACCAAACTTCACCCAATAGTGTATTGTATCACAATCTAGTAGTTACATTTGAAAATTTTGTTCTAGGAAATTTTGTTTGAGCGCAATCATCAAACTTAATTAAAAAAGTCATTTAAGCCTTTTCACAGTGAGATCTATGCGATATGGCCGAGAAATGTAATTTTGATGTTAACTCCCAAACCTCTGCGCAGAAGTCAACCAAACTTCACCCATTAGTGTATTGTATCACAATCTAGTAGTTACATGTGGAAATTTGGTTCTAGGACATTTGATTTGAGCGCAATCCTCAAACTTAGGTCAAAAAAGCCATTTAAGCCTTTTCACAGTGAGATCTATGCGATATGGCCGAGAAATGTAATTTTGATGTTAACTCCCAAACCGCTGCGCAGAAGTCAACCAAACTTCACCCAATAGTGTATTGTATCACATTCTAGTAGTTACATTTGAAAATTTCGGTCTAGGAAATTTGGTTTGAGCGCAATCTTTAAACTTAGGTCAAAAAAGCCATTTAAGCCTTTTCACAGTGAGATCTATGCGATATGGCCGAGGAATGTAATTTTGATGTTAACTCCCAAACCGCTGCGCAGAAGTCAACCAAACTTCACCCAATAGTGTATTGTATCACAATCTAGTAGTTATATTTGAAAATTTTGTTCTAGGACATTTTGTTTGAACGCAATCATCAAACTTAATTAAAAAAGTCATTTAAGCCTTTTCACAGTGAGATCTATGCGATATGGCCGAGAAATGTAATTTTGATGTTAACTCCCAAACCGCTGCGCAGAAGTCAACCAAACTTCACCCAATAGTGTATTGTATCACAATCTAGTAGTTACATTTGGAAATTTGGTTCTTGGACATTTGATTTGAGCGCAATCCTCAAACTTAGGTCAAAAAAGCCATTTAAGCCTTTTCACAGTGAGATCTATGCGATATGGCCGAGAAATGTAATTTTGATGTTAACTCCCAAACCGCTGCGCAGAAGTCAACCAAACTTCACCCAATAGTGTATTGTATCACAATCTAGTAGTTACATTTGAAAATTTTGTTCTAGGACATTTTGTTTGAACGCAATCATCAAACTTAATTAAAAAAGTCATTTAAGCCTTTTCACAGTGAGATCTATGCGATATGGCCGAGAAATGTAATTTTGATGTTAACTCCCAAACCGCTGCGCAGAAGTCAACCAAACTTCACCCAATAGTGTATTGTATCACATTCTAGTAGTTACATTTGAAAATTTCGTTCTAGGACATTTGGTTTGAGCGCATTCATTAAACTTAGTTCAAAAAAGCCATTTAAGCCTTTTCACAGTGAGATCTATGCGATATGGCCGAGAAATGTAATTTTGATGTTAACTCCCAAACCGCTGCGCAGAAGTCAACTAAACTTCACCCAATAGTGTATTGTATCACATTCTAGTAGTTACATTTGAAAATTTCGTTCTAGGACATTTGGTTTGAGCGCAATCATTAAACTTAATTAAAAAAGTCATTTAAGCCTTTTCACAGTGAGATCTATGCGATATGGCCGAGAAATGTAATTTTGATGTTAACTCCCAAACCGCTGCGCAGAAGTCAACCAAACTTCACCCATTAGTGTATTGTATCACAATCTAGTAATCACATGTGGAAATTTGGTTCTAGGACATTTGATTTGAGCGCAATCCTCAAACTTAGGTCAAAAAAGCCATTTAAGCCTTTTCACAGTGAGATCTATGCGATATGGCCGAGAAATGTAATTTTGATGTTAACTCCCAAACCGCTGCGCAGAAGTCAACCAAACTTCACCCAATAGTGTATTGTATCACATTCTAGTAGTTACATTTGAAAATTTCGTTCTAGGACATTTGGTTTGAGCGCAATCTTTAAACTTAGGTCAAAAAAGCCATTTAAGCCTTTTCACAGTGAGATCTATGCGATATGGCCGAGAAATGTAATTTTGATGTTAACTCCCAAACCGCTGCGCAGAAGTCAACCAAACTTCACCCAATAGTGTATTGTATCACAATCTAGTAGTTACATTTGAAAATTTTGTTCTAGGACATTTTGTTTGAACGCAATCATCAAACTTAATTAAAAAAGTCATTTAAGCCTTTTCACAGTGAGATCTATGCGATATGGCCGAGAAATGTAATTTTGATGTTAACTCCCAAACCGCTGCGCAGAAGTCAACCAAACTTCACCCAATAGTGTATTGTATCACAATCTAGTAGTTACATTTGAAAATTTTGTTCTAGGACATTTTGTTTGAACGCAATCATCAAACTTAATTAAAAAAGTCATTTAAGCCTTTTCACAGTGAGATCTATGCGATATGGCCGAGAAATGTAATTTTGATGTTAACTCCCAAACCGCTGCGCAGAAGTCAACCAAACTTCACCCAATAGTGTATTGTATCACATTCTAGTAGTTACATTTGAAAATTTCGTTCTAGGACATTTGGTTTGAGCGCAATCATTAAACTTAGGTCAAAAAAGCCATTTAAGCCTTTTCACAGTGAGATCTATGCGATATGGCCGAGAAATGTAATTTTGATGTTAACTCCCAAACCGCTGCGCAGAAGTCAACTAAACTTCACCCAATAGTGTATTGTATCACATTCTAGTAGTTACATTTGAAAATTTCGCTCTAGGACATTTGGTTTGAGCGCAATCATTAAACTTAATTAAAAAAGTCATTTAAGCCTTTTCACAGTGAGATCTATGCGATATGGCCGAGAAATGTAATTTTGATGTTAACTCCCAAACCGCTGCGCAGAAGTCAACCAAACTTCACCCAATAGTGTATTGTATCACAATCTATTAGTTACATTTGGAAATTTGGTTCTTGGACATTTGATTTGAGCGCAATCCTCAAACTTAGGTCAAAAAAGCCATTTAAGCCTTTTCACAGTGAGATCTATGCGATATGGCCGAGAAATGTAATTTTGATGTTAACTCCCAAACCGCTGCGCAGAAGTCAACCAAACTTCACCCATTAGTGTATTGTATCACAATCTAGTAGTTACATGTGGAAATTTGGTTATTGGACATTTGGTTTGAGCGCAATCATTAAACTTAGGTCAAAAAAGCCATTTTAACCTTTTCACAGTGAGATCTATGCGATATGGCCGAGAAATGTAATTTTGATGTTAACTCCCAAACCGCTGCGCAGAAGTCAACCAAACTTCACCCAATAGTGTATTGTATCACATTCTAGTAGTTACATTTGAAAATTTTGTTCTAGGAAATTTTGTTTGAGCGCAATCATCAAACTTAATTAAAAAAGTCATTTAAGCCTTTTCACAGTGAGATCTATGCGATATGGCCGAGAAATGTAATTTTGATGTTAACTCCCAAACCTCTGCGCAGAAGTCAACCAAACTTCACCCATTAGTGTATTGTATCACAATCTAGTAGTTACATGTGGAAATTTGGTTCTAGGACATTTGATTTGAGCGCAATCCTCAAACTTAGGTCAAAAAAGCCATTTAAGCCTTTTCACAGTGAGATCTATGCGATATGGCCGAGAAATGTAATTTTGATGTTAACTCCCAAACCGCTGCGCAGAAGTCAACCAAACTTCACCCAATAGTGTATTGTATCACATTCTAGTAGTTACATTTGAAAATTTCGTTCTAGGACATTTGGTTTGAGCGCAATCTTTAAACTTAGGTCAAAAAAGCCATTTAAGCCTTTTCACAGTGAGATCTATGCGATATGGCCGAGAAATGTAATTTTGATGTTAACTCCCAAACCGCTGCGCAGAAGTCAACCAAACTTCACCCAATAGTGTATTGTATCACAATCTAGTAGTTGCATTTGAAAATTTTGTTCTAGGACATTTTGTTTGAACGCAATCATCAAACTTAATTAAAAAAGTCATTTAAGCCTTTTCACAGTGAGATCTATGCGATATGGCCGAGAAATGTAATTTTGATGTTAACTCCCAAACCGCTGCGCAGAAGTCAACCAAACTTCACCCAATAGTGTATTGTATCACAATCTAGTAGTTACATTTGGAAATTTGGTTCTTGGACATTTGATTTGAGCGCAATCCTCAAACTTAGGTCAAAAAAGCCATTTAAGCCTTTTCACAGTGAGATCTATGCGATATGGCCGAGAAATGTAATTTTGATGTTAACTCCCAAACCGCTGCGCAGAAGTCAACCAAACTTCACCCAATAGTGTATTGTATCACAATCTAGTAGTTACATTTGAAAATTTTGTTCTAGGACATTTTGTTTGAACGCAATCATCAAACTTAATTAAAAAAGTCATTTAAGCCTTTTCACAGTGAGATCTATGCGATATGGCCGAGAAATGTAATTTTGATGTTAACTCCCAAACCGCTGCGCAGAAGTCAACCAAACTTCACCCAATAGTGTATTTTATCACAATCTAGTAGTTACATTTGGAAATTTAGTTCTTGGACATTTGATTTGAGCGCAATCATTAAACTTAATTAAAAAAGTCATTTAAGCCTTTTCACAGTGAGATCTATGCGATATGGCCGAGAAATGTAATTTTGATGTTAACTCCCAAACCGCTGCGCAGAAGTCAACTAAACTTCACCCATTAGTGTATTGTATCACAATCTAGTAGTTATATGTGGAAATTTGGTTATTGGAAATTTGGTTTGAGCGCAATCATTAAACTTAGGTCAAAAAAGCCATTTAAGCCTTTTCACAGTGAGATCTATGCGATATGGCCGAGAAATGTAATTTTGATGTTAACTCCCAAACCGCTGCGCAGAAGTCAACCAAACTTCACCCAATAGTGTATTGTATCACAATCTAGTAGTTACATTTGAAAATTTTGTTCTAGGAAATTTTGTTTGAGCGCAATCATCAAACTTAATTAAAAAAGTCATTTAAGCCTTTTCACAGTGAGATCTATGCGATATGGCCGAGAAATGTAATTTTGATGTTAACTCCCAAACCTCTGCGCAGAAGTCAACCAAACTTCACCCATTAGTGTATTGTATCACAATCTAGTAGTTACATGTGGAAATTTGGTTCTAGGACATTTGATTTGAGCGCAATCCTCAAACTTAGGTCAAAAAAGCCATTTAAGCCTTTTCACAGTGAGATCTATGCGATATGGCCGAGAAATGTAATTTTGATGTTAACTCCCAAACCGCTGCGCAGAAGTCAACCAAACTTCACCCAATAGTGTATTGTATCACATTCTAGTAGTTACATTTGAAAATTTCGGTCTAGGAAATTTGGTTTGAGCGCAATCTTTAAACTTAGGTCAAAAAAGCCATTTAAGCCTTTTCACAGTGAGATCTATGCGATATGGCCGAGGAATGTAATTTTGATGTTAACTCCCAAACCGCTGCGCAGAAGTCAACCAAACTTCACCCAATAGTGTATTGTATCACAATCTAGTAGTTATATTTGAAAATTTTGTTCTAGGACATTTTGTTTGAACGCAATCATCAAACTTAATTAAAAAAGTCATTTAAGCCTTTTCACAGTGAGATCTATGCGATATGGCCGAGAAATGTAATTTTGATGTTAACTCCCAAACCGCTGCGCAGAAGTCAACCAAACTTCACCCAATAGTGTATTGTATCACAATCTAGTAGTTACATTTGGAAATTTGGTTCTTGGACATTTGATTTGAGCGCAATCCTCAAACTTAGGTCAAAAAAGCCATTTAAGCCTTTTCACAGTGAGATCTATGCGATATGGCCGAGAAATGTAATTTTGATGTTAACTCCCAAACCGCTGCGCAGAAGTCAACCAAACTTCACCCAATAGTGTATTGTATCACAATCTAGTAGTTACATTTGAAAATTTTGTTCTAGGACATTTTGTTTGAACGCAATCATCAAACTTAATTAAAAAAGTCATTTAAGCCTTTTCACAGTGAGATCTATGCGATATGGCCGAGAAATGTAATTTTGATGTTAACTCCCAAACCGCTGCGCAGAAGTCAACCAAACTTCACCCAATAGTGTATTTTATCACAATCTAGTAGTTACATTTGGAAATTTAGTTCTAGGACATTTGATTTGAGCGCAATCATTAAACTTAATTAAAAAAGTCATTTAAGCCTTTTCACAGTGAGATCTATGCGATATGGCCGAGAAATGTAATTTTGATGTTAACTCCCAAACCGCTGCGCAGAAGTCAACCAAACTTCACCCATTAGTGTATTGTATCACAATCTAGTAATTACATGTGGAAATTTGGTTCTAGGACATTTGATTTGAGCGCAATCCTCAAACTTAGGTCAAAAAAGCCATTTAAGCCTTTTCACAGTGAGATCTATGCGATATGGCCGAGAAATGTAATTTTGATGTTAACTCCCAAACCGCTGCGCAGAAGTCAACCAAACTTCACCCAATAGTGTATTGTATCACAATCTAGTAGTTACATTTGAAAATTTTGTTCTATGACATTTTGTTTGAACGCAATCATCAAACTTAATTAAAAAAGTCATTTAAGCCTTTTCACAGTGAGATCTATGCGATATGGCCGAGAAATGTAATTTTGATGTTAACTCCCAAACCGCTGCGCAGAAGTCAACCAAACTTCACCCATTAGTGTATTGTATCACAATCTAGTAGTTACATGTGGAAATTTGGTTATTGGACATTTGGTTTCAGCGCAATCATTAAACTTAGGTCAAAAAAGCCATTTAAGCCTTTTCACAGTGAGATCTATGCGATATGGCCGAGAAATGTAATTTTGATGTTAACTCCCAAACCGCTGCGCAGAAGTCAACCAAACTTCACCCAATAGTGTATTGTATCACAATCTAGTAGTTACATTTGAAAATTTTGTTTTAGGAAATTTTGTTTGAGCGCAATCATCAAACTTAATTAAAAAAGTCATTTAAGCCTTTTCACAGTGAGATCTATGCGATATGGCCGAGAAATGTAATTTTGATGTTAACTCCCAAACCTCTGCGCAGAAGTCAACCAAACTTCACCCATTAGTGTATTGTATCACAATCTAGTAGTTACATGTGGAAATTTGGTTCTAGGACATTTGATTTGAGCGCAATCCTCAAACTTAGGTCAAAAAAGCCATTTAAGCCTTTTCACAGTGAGATCTATGCGATATGGCCGAGAAATGTAATTTTGATGTTAACTCCCAAACCGCTGCACAGAAGTCAACCAAACTTCACCCAATAGTGTATTGTATCACATTCTAGTAGTTACATTTGAAAATTTCGTTCTAGGACATTTGGTTTGAGCGCAATCTTTAAACTTAGGTCAAAAAAGCCATTTAAGCCTTTTCACAGTGAGATCTATGCGATATGGCCGAGAAATGTAATTTTGATGTTAACTCCCAAACCGCTGCGCAGAAGTCAACCAAACTTCACCCAATAGTGTATTGTATCACAATCTAGTAGTTACATTTGAAAATTTTGTTCTATGACATTTTGTTTGAACGCAATCATCAAACTTAATTAAAAAAGTCATTTAAGCCTTTTCACAGTGAGATCTATGCGATATGGCCGAGAAATGTAATTTTGATGTTAACTCCCAAACCGCTGCGCAGAAGTCAACCAAACTTCACCCATTAGTGTATTGTATCACAATCTAGTAGTTACATGTGAAAATTTGGTTATTGGACATTTGGTTTGAGCGCAATCATTAAACTTAGGTCAAAAAAGCCATTTAAGCCTTTTCACAGTGAGATCTATGCGATATGGCCGAGAAATGTAATTTTGATGTTAACTCCCAAACCGCTGCGCAGAAGTCAACCAAACTTCACCCAATAGTGTATTGTATCACAATCTAGTAGTTACATTTGAAAATTTTGTTTTAGGAAATTTTGTTTGAGCGCAATCATCAAACTTAATTAAAAAAGTCATTTAAGCCTTTTCACAGTGAGATCTATGCGATATGGCCGAGAAATGTAATTTTGATGTTAACTCCCAAACCTCTGCGCAGAAGTCAACCAAACTTCACCCATTAGTGTATTGTATCACAATCTAGTAGTTACATGTGGAAATTTGGTTCTAGGACATTTGATTTGGGCGCAATCCTCAAACTTAGGTCAAAAAAGCCATTTAAGCCTTTTCACAGTGAGATCTATGCGATATGGCCGAGAAATGTAATTTTGATGTTAACTCCCAAACCGCTGCGCAGAAGTCAACCAAACTTCACCCAATAGTGTATTGTATCACATTCTAGTAGTTACATTTGAAAATTTCGTTCTAGGACATTTGGTTTGAGCGCAATCTTTAAACTTAGGTCAAAAAAGCCATTTAAGCCTTTTCACAGTGAGATCTATGCGATATGGCCGAGAAATGTAATTTTGATGTTAACTCCCAAACCGCTGCGCAGAAGTCAACCAAACTTCACCCAATAGTGTATTGTATCACAATCTAGTAGTTACATTTGAAAATTTTGTTCTAGGACATTTTGTTTGAACGCAATCATCAAACTTAATTAAAAAAGTCATTTAAGCCTTTTCACAGTGAGATCTATGCGATATGGCCGAGAAATGTAATTTTGATGTTAACTCCCAAACCGCTGCGCAGAAGTCAACCAAACTTCACCCAATAGTGTATTGTATCACAATCTAGTAGTTACATTTGAAAATTTTGTTCTAGGACATTTTGTTTGAACGCAATCATCAAACTTAATTAAAAAAGTCATTTAAGCCTTTTCACAGTGAGATCTATGCGATATGGCCGAGAAATGTAATTTTGATGTTAACTCCCAAACCGCTGCGCAGAAGTCAACCAAACTTCACCCAATAGTGTATTGTATCACATTCTAGTAGTTACATTTGAAAATTTCGTTCTAGGACATTTGGTTTGAGCGCATTCATTAAACTTAGGTCAAAAAAGCCATTTAAGCCTTTTCACAGTGAGATCTATGCGATATGGCCGAGAAATGTAATTTTGATGTTAACTCCCAAACCGCTGCGCAGAAGTCAACTAAACTTCACCCAATAGTGTATTGTATCACATTCTAGTAGTTACATTTGAAAATTTCGTTCTAGGACATTTGGTTTGAGCGCAATCATTAAACTTAATTAAAAAAGTCATTTAAGCCTTTTCACAGTGAGATCTATGCGATATGGCCGAGAAATGTAATTTTGATGTTAACTCCCAAACCGCTGCGCAGAAGTCAACCAAACTTCACCCATTAGTGTATTGTATCACAATCTAGTAATTACATGTGGAAATTTGGTTCTAGGACATTTGATTTGAGCGCAATCCTCAAACTTAGGTCAAAAAAGCCATTTAAGCCTTTTCACAGTGAGATCTATGCGATATGGCCGAGAAATGTAATTTTGATGTTAACTCCCAAACCGCTGCGCAGAAGTCAACCAAACTTCACCCAATAGTGTATTGTATCACATTCTAGTAGTTACATTTGAAAATTTCGTTCTAGGACATTTGGTTTGAGCGCAATCTTTAAACTTAGGTCAAAAAAGCCATTTAAGCCTTTTCACAGTGAGATCTATGCGATATGGCCGAGGAATGTAATTTTGATGTTAACTCCCAAACCGCTGCGCAGAAGTCAACCAAACTTCACCCAATAGTGTATTGTATCACAATCTAGTAGTTACATTTGAAAATTTTTTTCTAGGACATTTTGTTTGAACGCAATCATCAAACTTAATTAAAAAAGTCATTTAAGCCTTTTCACAGTGAGATCTATGCGATATGGCCGAGAAATGTAATTTTGATGTTAACTCCCAAACCGCTGCGCAGAAGTCAACCAAACTTCACCCAATAGTGTATTGTATCACAATCTATTAGTTACATTTGGAAATTTGGTTCTTGGACATTTGATTTGAGCGCAATCCTCAAACTTAGGTCAAAAAAGCCATTTAAGCCTTTTCACAGTGAGATCTATGCGATATGGCCGAGAAATGTAATTTTGATGTTAACTCCCAAACCGCTGCGCAGAAGTCAACCAAACTTCACCCATTAGTGTATTGTATCACAATCTAGTAGTTACATGTGGAAATTTGGTTATTGGACATTTGGTTTGAGCACAATCATTAAACTTAGGTCAAAAAAGCCATTTTAACCTTTTCACAGTGAGATCTATGCGATATGGCCGAGAAATGTAATTTTGATGTTAACTCCCAAACCGCTGTGCAGAAGTCAACCAAACTTCACCCAATAGTGTATTGTATCACAATCTAGTAGTTACATTTGAAAATTTTGTTCTAGGAAATTTTGTTTGAGCGCAATCATCAAACTTAATTAAAAAAGTCATTTAAGCCTTTTCACAGTGAGATCTATGCGATATGGCCGAGAAATGTAATTTTGATGTTAACTCCCAAACCTCTGCGCAGAAGTCAACCAAACTTCACCCATTAGTGTATTGTATCACAATCTAGTAGTTACATGTGGAAATTTGGTTCTAGGACATTTGATTTGAGCGCAATCCTCAAACTTAGGTCAAAAAAGCCATTTAAGCCTTTTCACAGTGAGATCTATGCGATATGGCCGAGAAATGTAATTTTGATGTTAACTCCCAAACCGCTGCGCAGAAGTCAACCAAACTTCACCCAATAGTGTATTGTATCACATTCTAGTAGTTACATTTGAAAATTTCGTTCTAGGACATTTGGTTTGAGCGCAATCTTTAAACTTAGGTCAAAAAAGCCATTTAAGCCTTTTCACAGTGAGATCTATGCGATATGGCCGAGAAATGTAATTTTGATGTTAACTCCCAAACCGCTGCGCAGAAGTCAACCAAACTTCACCCAATAGTGTATTGTATCACAATCTAGTAGTTACATTTGAAAATTTTGTTCTAGGACATTTTGTTTGAACGCAATCATCAAACTTAATTAAAAAAGTCATTTAAGCCTTTTCACAGTGAGATCTATGCGATATGGCCGAGAAATGTAATTTTGATGTTAACTCCCAAACCGCTGCGCAGAAGTCAACCAAACTTCACCCAATAGTGTATTTTATCACAATCTAGTAGTTACATTTGGAAATTTAGTTCTTGGACATTTGATTTGAGCGCAATCATTAAACTTAATTAAAAAAGTCATTTAAGCCTTTTCACAGTGAGATCTATGCGATATGGCCGAGAAATGTAATTTTGATGTTAACTCCCAAACCGCTGCGCAGAAGTCAACCAAACTTCACCCATTAGTGTATTGTATCACAATCTAGTAATTACATGTGGAAATTTGGTTCTAGGACATTTGACTTGAGCGCAATCCTCAAACTTAGGTCAAAAAAGCCATTTAAGCCTTTTCACAGTGAGATCTATGCGATATGGCCGAGAAATGTAATTTTGATGTTAACTCCCAAACCGCTGCGCAGAAGTCAACCAAACTTCACCCAATAGTGTATTGTATCACAATCTAGTAGTTACATTTGAAAATTTTGTTCTAGGACATTTTGTTTGAACGCAATCATCAAACTTAATTAAAAAAGTCATTTAAGCCTTTTCACAGTGAGATCTATGCGATATGGCCGAGAAATGTAATTTTGATGTTAACTCCCAAACCGCTGCGCAGAAGTCAACCAAACTTCACCCAATAGTGTATTGTATCACATTCTAGTAGTTACATTTGAAAATTTCGTTCTAGGACATTTGGTTTGAGCGCAATCATTAAACTTAGGTCAAAAAAGCCATTTAAGCCTTTTCACAGTGAGATCTATGCGATATGGCCGAGAAATGTAATTTTGATGTTAACTCCCAAACCGCTGCGCAGAAGTCAACTAAACTTCACCCAATAGTGTATTGTATCACATTCTAGTAGTTACATTTGAAAATTTCGTTCTAGGACATTTGGTTTGAGCGCAATCATTAAACTTAATTAAAAAAGTCATTTAAGCCTTTTCACAGTGAGATCTATGCGATATGGCCGAGAAATGTAATTTTGATGTTAACTCCCAAACCGCTGCGCAGAAGTCAACCAAACTTCACCCAATAGTGTATTGTATCACAATCTAGTAGTTACATTTGAAAATTTTGTTCTATGACATTTTGTTTGAACGCAATCATCAAACTTAATTAAAAAAGTCATTTAAGCCTTTTCACAGTGAGATCTATGCGATATGGCCGAGAAATGTAATTTTGATGTTAACTCCCAAACCGCTGCGCAGAAGTCAACCAAACTTCACCCATTAGTGTATTGTATCACAATCTAGTAATTACATGTGGAAATTTGGTTCTAGGACATTTGACTTGAGCGCAATCCTCAAACTTAGGTCAAAAAAGCCATTTAAGCCTTTTCACAGTGAGATCTATGCGATATGGCCGAGAAATGTAATTTTGATGTTAACTCCCAAACCGCTGCGCAGAAGTCAACCAAACTTCACCCAATAGTGTATTTTATCACAATCTAGTAGTTACATTTGGAAATTTAGTTCTAGGACATTTGATTTGAGCGCAATCATTAAACTTAATTAAAAAAGTCATTTAAGCCTTTTCACAGTGAGATCTATGCGATATGGCCGAGAAATGTAATTTTGATGTTAACTCCCAAACCGCTGCGCAGAAGTCAACCAAACTTCACCCATTAGTGTATTGTATCACAATCTAGTAATTACATGTGGAAATTTGGATCTAGGACATTTGATTTGAGCGCAATCCTCAAACTTAGGTCAAAAAAGCCATTTAAGCCTTTTCACAGTGAGATCTATGCGATATGGCCGAGAAATGTAATTTTGATGTTAACTCCCAAACCGCTGCGCAGAAGTCAACCAAACTTCACCCAATAGTGTATTGTATCACAATCTAGTAGTTACATTTGAAAATTTTGTTCTATGACATTTTGTTTGAACGCAATCATCAAACTTAATTAAAAAAGTCATTTAAGCCTTTTCACAGTGAGATCTATGCGATATGGCCGAGAAATGTAATTTTGATGTTAACTCCCAAACCGCTGCGCAGAAGTCAACCAAACTTCACCCATTAGTGTATTGTATCACAATCTAGTAGTTACATGTGGAAATTTGGTTATTGGACATTTGGTTTGAGCGCAATCATTAAACTTAGGTCAAAAAAGCCATTTAAGCCTTTTCACAGTGAAATCTATGCGATATGGCCGAGAAATGTAATTTTGATGTTAACTCCCAAACCGCTGCGCAGAAGTCAACCAAACTTCACCCAATAGTGTATTGTATCACAATCTAGTAGTTACATTTGAAAATTTTGTTCTAGGACATTTTGTTTGAACGCAATCATCAAACTTAATTAAAAAAGTCATTTAAGCCTTTTCACAGTGAGATCTATGCGATATGGCCGAGAAATGTAATTTTGATGTTAACTCCCAAACCGCTGCCCAGAAGTCAACCAAACTTCACCCATTAGTGTATTGTATCACAATCTAGTAGTTACATGTGGAAATTTGGTTATTGGACATTTGGTTTGAGCGCAATCATTAAACTTAGGTCAAAAAAGCCATTTAAGCCTTTTCACAGTGAAACCTATGCGATATGGCCGAGAAATGTAATTTTGATGTTAACTCCCAAACCGCTGCGCAGAAGTCAACCAAACTTCACCCAATAGTGTATTGTATCACAATCTAGTAGTTACATTTGAAAATTTTGTTCTAGGAAATTTTGTTTGAGCGCAATCATCAAACTTAATTAAAAAAGTCATTTAAGCCTTTTCACAGTGAGATCTATGCGATATGGCCGAGAAATGTAATTTTGATGTTAACTCCCAAACCTCTGCGCAGAAGTCAACCAAACTTCACCCATTAGTGTATTGTATCACAATCTAGTAGTTACATGTGGAAATTTGGTTCTAGGACATTTGATTTGAGCGCAATCCTCAAACTTAGGTCAAAAAAGCCATTTAAGCCTTTTCACAGTGAGATCTATGCGATATGGCCGAGAAATGTAATTTTGATGTTAACTCCCAAACCGCTGCGCAGAAGTCAACCAAACTTCACCCAATAGTGTATTGTATCACATTCTAGTAGTTACATTTGAAAATTTCGTTCTAGGACATTTGGTTTGAGCGCAATCTTTAAACTTAGGTCAAAAAAGCCATTTAAGCCTTTTCACAGTGAGATCTATGCGATATGGCCGAGAAATGTAATTTTGATGTTAACTCCCAAACCGCTGCGCAGAAGTCAACCAAACTTCACCCAATAGTGTATTGTATCACAATCTAGTAGTTACATTTGAAAATTTTGTTCTAGGACATTTTGTTTGAACGCAATCATCAAACTTAATTAAAAAAGTCATTTAAGCCTTTTCACAGTGAGATCTATGCGATATGGCCGAGAAATGTAATTTTGATGTTAACTCCCAAACCGCTGCGCAGAAGTCAACCAAACTTCACCCAATAGTGTATTGTATCACAATCTAGTAGTTACATTTGAAAATTTTGTTCTATGACATTTTGTTTGAACGCAATCATCAAACTTAATTAAAAAAGTCATTTAAGCCTTTTCACAGTGAGATCTATGCGATATGGCCGAGAAATGTAATTTTGATGTTAACTCCCAAACCGCTGCGCAGAAGTCAACCAAACTTCACCCATTAGTGTATTGTATCACAATCTAGTAGTTACATGTGGAAATTTGGTTATTGGACATTTGGTTTGAGCGCAATCATTAAACTTAGGTCAAAAAAGCCATTTAAGCCTTTTCACAGTGAGATCTATGCGATATGGCCGAGAAATGTAATTTTGATGTTAACTCCCAAACCGCTGCGCAGAAGTCAACCAAACTTCACCCAATAGTGTATTGTATCACAATCTAGTAGTTACATTTGAAAATTTTGTTCTAGGAAATTTTGTTTGAGCGCAATCATCAAACTTAATTAAAAAAGTCATTTAAGCCTTTTCACAGTGAGATCTATGCGATATGGCCGAGAAATGTAATTTTGATGTTAACTCCCAAACCTCTGCGCAGAAGTCAACCAAACTTCACCCATTAGTGTATTGTATCACAATCTAGTAGTTACATGTGGAAATTTGGTTCTAGGTCATTTGATTTGAGCGCAATCCTCAAACTTAGGTCAAAAAAGCCATTTAAGCCTTTTCACAGTGAGATCTATGCGATATGGCCGAGAAATGTAATTTTGATGTTAACTCCCAAACCGCTGCGCAGAAGTCAACCAAACTTCACCCAATAGTGTATTGTATCACATTCTAGTAGTTACATTTGAAAATTTCGTTCTAGGACATTTGGTTTGAGCGCAATCTTTAAACTTAGGTCAAAAAAGCCATTTAAGCCTTTTCACAGTGAGATCTATGCGATATGGCCGAGAAATGTAATTTTGATGTTAACTCCCAAACCGCTGCGCAGAAGTCAACCAAACTTCACCCAATAGTGTATTGTATCACAATCTAGTAGTTACATTTGAAAATTTTGTTCTAGGACATTTTGTTTGAACGCAATCATCAAACTTAATTAAAAAAGTCATTTAAGCCTTTTCACAGTGAGATCTATGCGATATGGCCGAGAAATGTAATTTTGATGTCAACTCCCAAACCGCTGCGCAGAAGTCAACCAAACTTCACCCAATAGTGTATTGTATCACAATCTAGTAGTTACATTTGAAAATTTTGTTCTAGGACATTTTGTTTGAACGCAATCATCAAACTTAATTAAAAAAGTCATTTAAGCCTTTTCACAGTGAGATCTATGCGATATGGCCGAGAAATGTAATTTTGATGTTAACTCCCAAACCGCTGCGCAGAAGTCAACCAAACTTCGCCCAATAGTGTATTGTATCACATTCTAGTAGTTACATTTGAAAATTTCGTTCTAGGACATTTGGTTTGAGCGCAATCATTAAACTTAGGTCAAAAAAGCCATTTAAGCCTTTTCACAGTGAGATCTATGCGATATGGCCGAGAAATGTAATTTTGATGTTAACTCCCAAACCGCTGCGCAGAAGTCAACTAAACTTCACCCAATAGTGTATTGTATCACATTCTAGTAGTTACATTTGAAAATTTCGTTCTAGGACATTTGGTTTGAGCGCAATCATTAAACTTAATTAAAAAAGTCATTTAAGCCTTTTCACAGTGAGATCTATGCGATATGGCCGAGAAATGTAATTTTGATGTTAACTCCCAAACCGCTGCGCAGAAGTCAACCAAACTTCACCCATTAGTGTATTGTATCACAATCTAGTAATTACATGTGGAAATTTGGTTCTAGGACATTTGATTTGAGCGCAATCCTCAAACTTAGGTCAAAAAAGCCATTTAAGCCTTTTCACAGTGAGATCTATGCGATATGGCCGAGAAATGTAATTTTGATGTTAACTCCCAAACCGCTGCGCAGAAGTCAACCAAACTTCACCCAATAGTGTATTGTATCACATTCTAGTAGTTACATTTGAAAATTTCGTTCTAGGACATTTGGTTTGAGCGCAATCTTTAAACTTAGGTCAAAAAAGCCATTTAAGCCTTTTCACAGTGAGATCTATGCGATATGGCCGAGGAATGTAATTTTGATGTTAACTCCCAAACCGCTGCGCAGAAGTCAACCAAACTTCACCCAATAGTGTATTGTATCACAATCTAGTAGTTACATTTGAAAATTTTGTTCTAGGACATTTTGTTTGAACGCAATCATCAAACTTAATTAAAAAAGTCATTTAAGCCTTTTCACAGTGAGATCTATGCGATATGGCCGAGAAATGTAATTTTGATGTTAACTCCCAAACCGCTGCGCAGAAGTCAACCAAACTTCACCCAATAGTGTATTGTATCACAATCTATTAGTTACATTTGGAAATTTGGTTCTTGGACATTTGATTTGAGCGCAATCCTCAAACTTAGGTCAAAAAAGCCATTTAAGCCTTTTCACAGTGAGATCTATGCGATATGGCCGAGAAATGTAATTTTGATGTTAACTCCCAAACCGCTGTGCAGAAGTCAACCAAACTTCACCCAATAGTGTATTGTATCACAATCTAGTAGTTACATTTGAAAATTTTGTTCTAGGAAATTTTGTTTGAGCGCAATCATCAAACTTAATTAAAAAAGTCATTTAAGCCTTTTCACAGTGAGATCTATGCGATATGGCCGAGAAATGTAATTTTGATGTTAACTCCCAAACCTCTGCGCAGAAGTCAACCAAACTTCACCCATTAGTGTATTGTATCACAATCTAGTAGTTACATGTGGAAATTTGGTTCTAGGACATTTGATTTGAGCGCAATCCTCAAACTTAGGTCAAAAAAGCCATTTAAGCCTTTTCACAGTGAGATCTATGCGATATGGCCGAGAAATGTAATTTTGATGTTAACTCCCAAACCGCTGCGCAGAAGTCAACCAAACTTCACCCAATAGTGTATTGTATCACATTCTAGTAGTTACATTTGAAAATTTCGTTCTAGGACATTTGGTTTGAGCGCAATCTTTAAACTTAGGTCAAAAAAGCCATTTAAGCCTTTTCACAGTGAGATCTATGCGATATGGCCGAGAAATGTAATTTTGATGTTAACTCCCAAACCGCTGCGCAGAAGTCAACCAAACTTCACCCAATAGTGTATTGTATCACATTCTAGTAGTTACATTTGAAAATTTCGTTCTAGGACATTTGGTTTGAGCGCAATCTTTAAACTTAGGTCAAAAAAGCCATTTAAGCCTTTTCACAGTGAGATCTATGCGATATGGCCGAGAAATGTAATTTTGATGTTAACTCCCAAACCGCTGCGCAGAAGTCAACCAAACTTCACCCAATAGTGTATTGTATCACAATCTAGTAGTTACATTTGAAAATTTTGTTCTAGGACATTTTGTTTGAACGCAATCATCAAACTTAATTAAAAAAGTCATTTAAGCCTTTTCACAGTGAGATCTATGCGATATGGCCGAGAAATGTAATTTTGATGTTAACTCCCAAACCGCTGCGCAGAAGTCAACCAAACTTCACCCAATAGTGTATTGTATCACAATCTAGTAGTTACATTTGAAAATTTTGTTCTATGACATTTTGTTTGAACGCAATCATCAAACTTAATTAAAAAAGTCATTTAAGCCTTTTCACAGTGAGATCTATGCGATATGGCCGAGAAATGTAATTTTGATGTTAACTCCCAAACCGCTGCGCAGAAGTCAACCAAACTTCACCCATTAGTGTATTGTATCACAATCTAGTAGTTACATGTGGAAATTTGGTTATTGGACATTTGGTTTGAGCGCAATCATTAAACTTAGGTCAAAAAAGCCATTTAAGCCTTTTCACAGTGAGATCTATGCGATATGGCCGAGAAATGTAATTTTGATGTTAACTCCCAAACCGCTGCGCAGAAGTCAACCAAACTTCACCCAATAGTGTATTGTATCACAATCTAGTAGTTACATTTGAAAATTTTGTTCTAGGAAATTTTGTTTGAGCGCAATCATCAAACTTAATTAAAAAAGTCATTTAAGCCTTTTCACAGTGAGATCTATGCGATATGGCCGAGAAATGTAATTTTGATGTTAACTCCCAAACCTCTGCGCAGAAGTCAACCAAACTTCACCCATTAGTGTATTGTATCACAATCTAGTAGTTACATGTGGAAATTTGGTTCTAGGTCATTTGATTTGAGCGCAATCCTCAAACTTAGGTCAAAAAAGCCATTTAAGCCTTTTCACAGTGAGATCTATGCGATATGGCCGAGAAATGTAATTTTGATGTTAACTCCCAAACCGCTGCGCAGAAGTCAACCAAACTTCACCCAATAGTGTATTGTATCACATTCTAGTAGTTACATTTGAAAATTTCGTTCTAGGACATTTGGTTTGAGCGCAATCTTTAAACTTAGGTCAAAAAAGCCATTTAAGCCTTTTCACAGTGAGATCTATGCGATATGGCCGAGAAATGTAATTTTGATGTTAACTCCCAAACCGCTGCGCAGAAGTCAACCAAACTTCACCCAATAGTGTATTGTATCACAATCTAGTAGTTACATTTGAAAATTTTGTTCTAGGACATTTTGTTTGAACGCAATCATCAAACTTAATTAAAAAAGTCATTTAAGCCTTTTCACAGTGAGATCTATGCGATATGGCCGAGAAATGTAATTTTGATGTCAACTCCCAAACCGCTGCGCAGAAGTCAACCAAACTTCACCCAATAGTGTATTGTATCACAATCTAGTAGTTACATTTGAAAATTTTGTTCTAGGACATTTTGTTTGAACGCAATCATCAAACTTAATTAAAAAAGTCATTTAAGCCTTTTCACAGTGAGATCTATGCGATATGGCCGAGAAATGTAATTTTGATGTTAACTCCCAAACCGCTGCGCAGAAGTCAACCAAACTTCGCCCAATAGTGTATTGTATCACATTCTAGTAGTTACATTTGAAAATTTCGTTCTAGGACATTTGGTTTGAGCGCAATCATTAAACTTAGGTCAAAAAAGCCATTTAAGCCTTTTCACAGTGAGATCTATGCGATATGGCCGAGAAATGTAATTTTGATGTTAACTCCCAAACCGCTGCGCAGAAGTCAACTAAACTTCACCCAATAGTGTATTGTATCACATTCTAGTAGTTACATTTGAAAATTTCGTTCTAGGACATTTGGTTTGAGCGCAATCATTAAACTTAATTAAAAAAGTCATTTAAGCCTTTTCACAGTGAGATCTATGCGATATGGCCGAGAAATGTAATTTTGATGTTAACTCCCAAACCGCTGCGCAGAAGTCAACCAAACTTCACCCATTAGTGTATTGTATCACAATCTAGTAATTACATGTGGAAATTTGGTTCTAGGACATTTGATTTGAGCGCAATCCTCAAACTTAGGTCAAAAAAGCCATTTAAGCCTTTTCACAGTGAGATCTATGCGATATGGCCGAGAAATGTAATTTTGATGTTAACTCCCAAACCGCTGCGCAGAAGTCAACCAAACTTCACCCAATAGTGTATTGTATCACATTCTAGTAGTTACATTTGAAAATTTCGTTCTAGGACATTTGGTTTGAGCGCAATCTTTAAACTTAGGTCAAAAAAGCCATTTAAGCCTTTTCACAGTGAGATCTATGCGATATGGCCGAGGAATGTAATTTTGATGTTAACTCCCAAACCGCTGCGCAGAAGTCAACCAAACTTCACCCAATAGTGTATTGTATCACAATCTAGTAGTTACATTTGAAAATTTTGTTCTAGGACATTTTGTTTGAACGCAATCATCAAACTTAATTAAAAAAGTCATTTAAGCCTTTTCACAGTGAGATCTATGCGATATGGCCGAGAAATGTAATTTTGATGTTAACTCCCAAACCCCTGCGCAGAAGTCAACCAAACTTCACCCAATAGTGTATTGTATCACAATCTATTAGTTACATTTGGAAATTTGGTTCTTGGACATTTGATTTGAGCGCAATCCTCAAACTTAGGTCAAAAAAGCCATTTAAGCCTTTTCACAGTGAGATCTATGCGATATGGCCGAGAAATGTAATTTTGATGTTAACTCCCAAACCGCTGTGCAGAAGTCAACCAAACTTCACCCAATAGTGTATTGTATCACAATCTAGTAGTTACATTTGAAAATTTTGTTCTAGGAAATTTTGTTTGAGCGCAATCATCAAACTTAATTAAAAAAGTCATTTAAGCCTTTTCACAGTGAGATCTATGCGATATGGCCGAGAAATGTAATTTTGATGTTAACTCCCAAACCTCTGCGCAGAAGTCAACCAAACTTCACCCATTAGTGTATTGTATCACAATCTAGTAGTTACATGTGGAAATTTGGTTCTAGGACATTTGATTTGAGCGCAATCCTCAAATTAGGTCAAAAAAGCCATTTAAGCCTTTTCACAGTGAGATCTATGCGATATGGCCGAGAAATGTAATTTTGATGTTAACTCCCAAACCGCTGCGCAGAAGTCAACCAAACTTCACCCAATAGTGTATTGTATCACATTCTAGTAGTTACATTTGAAAATTTCGTTCTAGGACATTTGGTTTGAGCGCAATCTTTAAACTTAGGTCAAAAAAGCCATTTAAGCCTTTTCACAGTGAGATCTATGCGATATGGCCGAGAAATGTAATTTTGATGTTAACTCCCAAACCGCTGCGCAGAAGTCAACCAAACTTCACCCAATAGTGTATTGTATCACAATCTAGTAGTTACATTTGAAAATTTTGTTCTAGGACATTTTGTTTGAACGCAATCATCAAACTTAATTAAAAAAGTCATTTAAGCCTTTTCACAGTGAGATCTATGCGATATGGCCGAGAAATGTAATTTTGATGTTAACTCCCAAACCGCTGCGCAGAAGTCAACCAAACTTCACCCAATAGTGTATTGTATCACAATCTAGTAGTTACATTTGGAAATTTGGTTCTTGGACATTTGATTTGAGCGCAATCCTCAAACTTAGGTCAAAAAAGCCATTTAAGCCTTTTCACAGTGAGATCTATGCGATATGGCCGAGAAATGTAATTTTGATGTTAACTCCCAAACCGCTGCGCAGAAGTCAACCAAACTTCACCCAATAGTGTATTGTATCACAATCTAGTAGTTACATTTGAAAATTTTGTTCTAGGACATTTTGTTTGAACGCAATCATCAAACTTAATTAAAAAAGTCATTTAAGCCTTTTCACAGTGAGATCTATGCGATATGGCCGAGAAATGTAATTTTGATGTTAACTCCCAAACCGCTGCGCAGAAGTCAACCAAACTTCACCCAATAGTGTATTTTATCACAATCTAGTAGTTACATTTGGAAATTTAGTTCTTGGACATTTGATTTGAGCGCAATCATTAAACTTAATTAAAAAAGTCATTTAAGCCTTTTCACAGTGAGATCTATGCGATATGGCCGAGAAATGTAATTTTGATGTTAACTCCCAAACCGCTGCGCAGAAGTCAACCAAACTTCACCCATTAGTGTATTGTATCACAATCTAGTAATTACATGTGGAAATTTGGTTCTAGGACATTTGATTTGAGCGCAATCCTCAAACTTAGGTCAAAAAAGCCATTTAAGCCTTTTCACAGTGAGATCTATGCGATATGGCCGAGAAATGTAATTTTGATGTTAACTCCCAAACCGCTGCGCAGAAGTCAACCAAACTTCACCCAATAGTGTATTGTATCACAATCTAGTAGTTACATTTGAAAATTTTGTTCTATGACATTTTGTTTGAACGCAATCATCAAACTTAATTAAAAAAGTCATTTAAGCCTTTTCACAGTGAGATCTATGCGATATGGCCGAGAAATGTAATTTTGATGTTAACTCCCAAACCGCTGCGCAGAAGTCAACCAAACTTCACCCATTAGTGTATTGTATCACAATCTAGTAGTTATATGTGGAAATTTGGTTATTGGAAATTTGGTTTGAGCGCAATCATTAAACTTAGGTCAAAAAAGCCATTTAAGCCTTTTCACAGTGAGATCTATGCGATATGGCCGAGAAATGTAATTTTGATGTTAACTCCCAAACCGCTGCGCAGAAGTCAACCAAACTTCACCCAATAGTGTATTGTATCACAATCTAGTAGTTACATTTGAAAATTTCGTTCTAGGACATTTTGTTTGAGCGCAATCATCAAACTTAATTAAAAAAGTCATTTAAGCCTTTTCACAGTGAGATCTATGCGATATGGCCGAGAAATGTAATTTTGATGTTAACTCCCAAACCGCTGCGCAGAAGTCAACCAAACTTCACCCATTAGTGTATTGTATCACAATCTAGTAGTTACATGTGAAAATTTGGTTCTAGGACATTTTGTTTGAACGCAATCATCAAACTTAATTAAAAAAGTCATTTAAGCCTTTTCACAGTGAGATCTATGCGATATGGCCGAGAAATGTAATTTTGATGTTAACTCCCAAACCTCTGCGCAGAAGTCAACCAAACTTCACCCAATAGTGTATTGTATCACAATCTATTAGTTACATTTGGAAATTTGGTTCTTGGACATTTGATTTGAGCGCAATCCTCAAACTTAGGTCAAAAAAGCCATTTAAGCCTTTTCACAGTGAGATCTATGCGATATGGCCGAGAAATGTAATTTTGATGTTAACTCCCAAACCGCTGTGCAGAAGTCAACCAAACTTCACCCAATAGTGTATTGTATCACAATCTAGTAGTTACATTTGAAAATTTTGTTCTAGGAAATTTTGTTTGAGCGCAATCATCAAACTTAATTAAAAAAGTCATTTAAGCCTTTTCACAGTGAGATCTATGCGATATGGCCGAGAAATGTAATTTTGATGTTAACTCCCAAACCTCTGCGCAGAAGTCAACCAAACTTCACCCATTAGTGTATTGTATCACAATCTAGTAGTTACATGTGGAAATTTGGTTCTAGGACATTTGATTTGAGCGCAATCCTCAAATTAGGTCAAAAAAGCCATTTAAGCCTTTTCACAGTGAGATCTATGCGATATGGCCGAGAAATGTAATTTTGATGTTAACTCCCAAACCGCTGCGCAGAAGTCAACCAAACTTCACCCAATAGTGTATTGTATCACATTCTAGTAGTTACATTTGAAAATTTCGTTCTAGGACATTTGGTTTGAGCGCAATCTTTAAACTTAGGTCAAAAAAGCCATTTAAGCCTTTTCACAGTGAGATCTATGCGATATGGCCGAGAAATGTAATTTTGATGTTAACTCCCAAACCGCTGCGCAGAAGTCAACCAAACTTCACCCAATAGTGTATTATATCACAATCTAGTAGTTACATTTGAAAATTTTGTTCTAGGACATTTTGTTTGAACGCAATCATCAAACTTAATTAAAAAAGTCATTTAAGCCTTTTCACAGTGAGATCTATGCGATATGGCCGAGAAATGTAATTTTGATGTTAACTCCCAAACCGCTGCGCAGAAGTCAACCAAACTTCACCCAATAGTGTATTGTATCACAATCTAGTAGTTACATTTGGAAATTTGGTTCTTGGACATTTGATTTGAGCGCAATCCTCAAACTTAGGTCAAAAAAGCCATTTAAGCCTTTTCACAGTGAGATCTATGCGATATGGCCGAGAAATGTAATTTTGATGTTAACTCCCAAACCGCTGCGCAGAAGTCAACCAAACTTCACCCAATAGTGTATTGTATCACAATCTAGTAGTTACATTTGAAAATTTTGTTCTAGGACATTTTGTTTGAACGCAATCATCAAACTTAATTAAAAAAGTCATTTAAGCCTTTTCACAGTGAGATCTATGCGATATGGCCGAGAAATGTAATTTTGATGTTAACTCCCAAACCGCTGCGCAGAAGTCAACCAAACTTCACCCAATAGTGTATTTTATCACAATCTAGTAGTTACATTTGGAAATTTAGTTCTTGGACATTTGATTTGAGCGCAATCATTAAACTTAATTAAAAAAGTCATTTAAGCCTTTTCACAGTGAGATCTATGCGATATGGCCGAGAAATGTAATTTTGATGTTAACTCCCAAACCGCTGCGCAGAAGTCAACCAAACTTCACCCATTAGTGTATTGTATCACAATCTAGTAATTACATGTGGAAATTTGGTTCTAGGACATTTGATTTGAGCGCAATCCTCAAACTTAGGTCAAAAAAGCCATTTAAGCCTTTTCACAGTGAGATCTATGCGATATGGCCGAGAAATGTAATTTTGATGTTAACTCCCAAACCGCTGCGCAGAAGTCAACCAAACTTCACCCAATAGTGTATTGTATCACAATCTAGTAGTTACATTTGAAAATTTTGTTCTATGACATTTTGTTTGAACGCAATCATCAAACTTAATTAAAAAAGTCATTTAAGCCTTTTCACAGTGAGATCTATGCGATATGGCCGAGAAATGTAATTTTGATGTTAACTCCCAAACCGCTGCGCAGAAGTCAACCAAACTTCACCCATTAGTGTATTGTATCACAATCTAGTAGTTATATGTGGAAATTTGGTTATTGGAAATTTGGTTTGAGCGCAATCATTAAACTTAGGTCAAAAAAGCCATTTAAGCCTTTTCACAGTGAGATCTATGCGATATGGCCGAGAAATGTAATTTTGATGTTAACTCCCAAACCGCTGCGCAGAATTCAACCAAACTTCACCCAATAGTGTATTGTATCACAATCTAGTAGTTACATTTGAAAATTTCGTTCTAGGACATTTTGTTTGAGCGCAATCATCAAACTTAATTAAAAAAGTCATTTAAGCCTTTTCACAGTGAGATCTATGCGATATGGCCGAGAAATGTAATTTTGATGTTAACTCCCAAACCGCTGCGCAGAAGTCAACCAAACTTCACCCATTAGTGTATTGTATCACAATCTAGTAGTTACATGTGAAAATTTGGTTCTAGGACATTTGATTTGAGCGCAATCCTCAAACTTAGGTCAAAAAAGCCATTTAAGCCTTTTCACAGTGAGATCTATGCGATATGGCCGAGAAATGTAATTTTGATGTTAACTCCCAAACCGCTGCGCAGAAGTCAACCAAACTTCACCCAATAGTGTATTGTATCACAATCTAGTAGTTACATTTGAAAATTTTGTTCTATGACATTTTGTTTGAACGCAATCATCAAACTTAATTAAAAAAGTCATTTAAGCCTTTTCACAGTGAGATCTATGCGATATGGCCGAGAAATGTAATTTTGATGTTAACTCCCAAACCGCTGCGCAGAAGTCAACCAAACTTCACCCATTAGTGTATTGTATCACAATCTAGTAGTTACATGTGGAAATTTGGTTATTGGACATTTGGTTTGAGCGCAATCATTAAACTTAGGTCAAAAAAGCCATTTAAGCCTTTTCACAGTGAAATCTATGCGATATGGCCGAGAAATGTAATTTTGATGTTAACTCCCAAACCGCTGCGCAGAAGTCAACCAAACTTCACCCAATAGTGTATTGTATCACATTCTAGTAGTTACATTTGAAAATTTCGTTCTAGGACATTTGGTTTGAGCGCAATCTTTAAACTTAGGTCAAAAAAGCCTTTAAGCCTTTTCACAGTGAGATCTATGCGATATGGCCGAGAAATGTAATTTTGATGTTAACTCCCAAACCGCTGCGCAGAAGTCAACCAAACTTCACCCAATAGTGTATTGTATCACAATCTAGTAGTTACATTTGAAAATTTCGTTCTAGGACATTTTGTTTGAGCGCAATCATCAAACTTAATTAAAAAAGTCATTTAAGCCTTTTCACAGTGAGATCTATGCGATATGGCCGAGAAATGTAATTTTGATGTTAACTCCCAAACCGCTGCGCAGAAGTCAACCAAACTTCACCCATTAGTGTATTGTATCACAATCTAGTAGTTACATGTGAAAATTTGGTTCTAGGACATTTGATTTGAGCGCAATCCTCAAACTTAGGTCAAAAAAGCCATTTAAGCCTTTTCACAGTGAGATCTATGCGATATGGCCGAGAAATGTAATTTTGATGTTAACTCCCAAACCGCTGCGCAGAAGTCAACCAAACTTCACCCAATAGTGTATTGTATCACATTCTAGTAGTTACATTTGAAAATTTCGTTCTAGGACATTTGGTTTGAGCGCAATCTTTAAACTTAGGTCAAAAAAGCCATTTAAGCCTTTTCACAGTGAGATCTATGCGATATGGCCGAGGAATGTAATTTTGATGTTAACTCCCAAACCGCTGCGCAGAAGTCAACCAAACTTCACCCATTAGTGTATTGTATCACAATCTAGTAGTTATATGTGGAAATTTGGTTATTGGAAATTTGGTTTGAGCGCAATCATTAAACTTAGGTCAAAAAAGCCATTTAAGCCTTTTCACAGTGAGATCTATGCGATATGGCCGAGAAATGTAATTTTGATGTTAACTCCCAAACCGCTGCGCAGAAGTCAACCAAACTTCACCCAATAGTGTATTGTATCACAATCTAGTAGTTACATTTGAAAATTTTGTTCTAGGAAATTTTGTTTGAGCGCAATCATCAAACTTAATTAAAAAAGTCATTTAAGCCTTTTCACAGTGAGATCTATGCGATATGGCCGAGAAATGTAATTTTGATGTTAACTCCCAAACCTCTGCGCAGAAGTCAACCAAACTTCACCCATTAGTGTATTGTATCACAATCTAGTAGTTACATGTGGAAATTTGGTTCTAGGACATTTGATTTGAGCGCAATCCTCAAACTTAGGTCAAAAAAGCCATTTAAGCCTTTTCACAGTGAGATCTATGCGATATGGCCGAGAAATGTAATTTTGATGTTAACTCCCAAACCGCTGCGCAGAAGTCAACCAAACTTCACCCAATAGTGTATTGTATCACAATCTAGTAGTTACATTTGAAAATTTTGTTCTAGGACATTTTGTTTGAACGCAATCATCAAACTTAATTAAAAAAGTCATTTAAGCCTTTTCACAGTGAGATCTATGCGATATGGCCGAGAAATGTAATTTTGATGTTAACTCCCAAACCGCTGCGCAGAAGTCAACCAAACTTCACCCAATAGTGTATTTTATCACAATCTAGTAGTTACATTTGGAAATTTAGTTCTAGGACATTTGATTTGAGCGCAATCATTAAACTTAATTAAAAAAGTCATTTAAGCCTTTTCACAGTGAGATCTATGCGATATGGCCGAGAAATGTAATTTTGATGTTAACTCCCAAACCGCTGCGCAGAAGTCAACCAAACTTCACCCATTAGTGTATTGTATCACAATCTAGTAATTACATGTGGAAATTTGGTTCTAGGACATTTGATTTGAGCGCAATCCTCAAACTTAGGTCAAAAAAGCCATTTAAGCCTTTTCACAGTGAGATCTATGCGATATGGCCGAGAAATGTAATTTTGATGTTAACTCCCAAACCGCTGCGCAGAAGTCAACCAAACTTCACCCAATAGTGTATTGTATCACAATCTAGTAGTTACATTTGAAAATTTTGTTCTATGACATTTTGTTTGAACGCAATCATCAAACTTAATTAAAAAAGTCATTTAAGCCTTTTCACAGTGAGATCTATGCGATATGGCCGAGAAATGTAATTTTGATGTTAACTCCCAAACCGCTGCGCAGAAGTCAACCAAACTTCACCCATTAGTGTATTGTATCACAATCTAGTAGTTACATGTGGAAATTTGGTTATTGGACATTTGGTTTGAGCGCAATCATTAAACTTAGGTCAAAAAAGCCATTTAAGCCTTTTCACAGTGAAATCTATGCGATATGGCCGAGAAATGTAATTTTGATGTTAACTCCCAAACCGCTGCGCAGAAGTCAACCAAACTTCACCCAATAGTGTATTGTATCACAATCTAGTAGTTACATTTGAAAATTTTGTTCTAGGACATTTTGTTTGAACGCAATCATCAAACTTAATTAAAAAAGTCATTTAAGCCTTTTCACAGTGAGATCTATGCGATATGGCCGAGAAATGTAATTTTGATGTTAACTCCCAAACCGCTGCGCAGAAGTCAACCAAACTTCACCCATTAGTGTATTGTATCACAATCTAGTAGTTACATGTGGAAATTTGGTTATTGGACATTTGGTTTGAGCGCAATCATTAAACTTAGGTCAAAAAAGCCATTTAAGCCTTTTCACAGTGAAATCTATGCGATATGGCCGAGAAATGTAATTTTGATGTTAACTCCCAAACCGCTGCGCAGAAGTCAACCAAACTTCACCCAATAGTGTATTGTATCACAATCTAGTAGTTACATTTGAAAATTTTGTTCTAGGAAATTTTGTTTGAGCGCAATCATCAAACTTAATTAAAAAAGTCATTTAAGCCTTTTCACAGTGAGATCTATGCGATATGGCCGAGAAATGTAATTTTGATGTTAACTCCCAAACCTCTGCGCAGAAGTCAACCAAACTTCACCCATTAGTGTATTGTATCACAATCTAGTAGTTACATGTGGAAATTTGGTTCTAGGACATTTGATTTGAGCGCAATCCTCAAACTTAGGTCAAAAAAGCCATTTAAGCCTTTTCACAGTGAGATCTATGCGATATGGCCGAGAAATGTAATTTTGATGTTAACTCCCAAACCGCTGCGCAGAAGTCAACCAAACTTCACCCAATAGTGTATTGTATCACATTCTAGTAGTTACATTTGAAAATTTCGTTCTAGGACATTTGGTTTGAGCGCAATCTTTAAACTTAGGTCAAAAAAGCCTTTAAGCCTTTTCACAGTGAGATCTATGCGATATGGCCGAGAAATGTAATTTTGATGTTAACTCCCAAACCGCTGCGCAGAAGTCAACCAAACTTCACCCAATAGTGTATTGTATCACAATCTAGTAGTTACATTTGAAAATTTTGTTCTAGGACATTTTGTTTGAACGCAATCATCAAACTTAATTAAAAAAGTCATTTAAGCCTTTTCACAGTGAGATCTATGCGATATGGCCGAGAAATGTAATTTTGATGTTAACTCCCAAACTGCTGCGCAGAAGTCAACCAAACTTCACCCAATAGTGTATTGTATCACAATCTAGTAGTTACATTTGAAAATTTTGTTCTATGACATTTTGTTTGAACGCAATCATCAAACTTAATTAAAAAAGTCATTTAAGCCTTTTCACAGTGAGATCTATGCGATATGGCCGAGAAATGTAATTTTGATGTTAACTCCCAAACCGCTGCGCAGAAGTCAACCAAACTTCACCCATTAGTGTATTGTATCACAATCTAGTAGTTACATGTGGAAATTTGGTTACTGGACATTTGGTTTGAGCGCAATCATTAAACTTAGGTCAAAAAAGCCATTTAAGCCTTTTCACAGTATGCGATATGGCCGAGAAATGTAATTTTGATGTTAACTCCCAAACCGCTGCGCAGAAGTCAACCAAACTTCACCCAATAGTGTATTGTATCACAATCTAGTAGTTACATTTGAAAATTTTGTTCTAGGAAATTTTGTTTGAGCGCAATCATCAAACTTAATTAAAAAAGTCATTTAAGCCTTTTCACAGTGAGATCTATGCGATATGGCCGAGAAATGTAATTTTGATGTTAACTCCCAAACCTCTGCGCAGAAGTCAACCAAACTTCACCCATTAGTGTATTGTATCACAATCTAGTAGTTACATGTGGAAATTTGGTTCTAGGACATTTGATTTGAGCGCAATCCTCAAACTTAGGTCAAAAAAGCCATTTAAGCCTTTTCACAGTGAGATCTATGCGATATGGCCGAGAAATGTAATTTTGATGTTAACTCCCAAACCGCTGCGCAGAAGTCAACCAAACTTCACCCAATAGTGTATTGTATCACATTCTAGTAGTTACATTTGAAAATTTCGTTCTAGGACATTTGGTTTGAGCGCAATCTTTAAACTTAGGTCAAAAAAGCCATTTAAGCCTTTTCACAGTGAGATCTATGCGATATGGCCGAGAAATGTAATTTTGATGTTAACTCCCAAACCGCTGCGCAGAAGTCAACCAAACTTCACCCAATAGTGTATTGTATCACAATCTAGTAGTTACATTTGAAAATTTTGTTCTAGGACATTTTGTTTGAACGCAATCATCAAACTTAATTAAAAAAGTCATTTAAGCCTTTTCACAGTGAGATCTATGCGATATGGCCGAGAAATGTAATTTTGATGTCAACTCCCAAACCGCTGCGCAGAAGTCAACCAAACTTCACCCAATAGTGTATTGTATCACAATCTAGTAGTTACATTTGAAAATTTTGTTCTAGGACATTTTGTTTGAACGCAATCATCAAACTTAATTAAAAAAGTCATTTAAGCCTTTTCACAGTGAGATCTATGCGATATGGCCGAGAAATGTAATTTTGATGTTAACTCCCAAACCGCTGCGCAGAAGTCAACCAAACTTCGCCCAATAGTGTATTGTATCACATTCTAGTAGTTACATTTGAAAATTTCGTTCTAGGACATTTGGTTTGAGCGCAATCATTAAACTTAGGTCAAAAAAGCCATTTAAGCCTTTTCACAGTGAGATCTATGCGATATGGCCGAGAAATGTAATTTTGATGTTAACTCCCAAACCGCTGCGCAGAAGTCAACTAAACTTCACCCAATAGTGTATTGTATCACATTCTAGTAGTTACATTTGAAAATTTCGTTCTAGGACATTTGGTTTGAGCGCAATCATTAAACTTAATTAAAAAAGTCATTTAAGCCTTTTCACAGTGAGATCTATGCGATATGGCCGAGAAATGTAATTTTGATGTTAACTCCCAAACCGCTGCGCAGAAGTCAACCAAACTTCACCCATTAGTGTATTGTATCACAATCTAGTAATTACATGTGGAAATTTGGTTCTAGGACATTTGATTTGAGCGCAATCCTCAAACTTAGGTCAAAAAAGCCATTTAAGCCTTTTCACAGTGAGATCTATGCGATATGGCCGAGAAATGTAATTTTGATGTTAACTCCCAAACCGCTGCGCAGAAGTCAACCAAACTTCACCCAATAGTGTATTGTATCACATTCTAGTAGTTACATTTGAAAATTTCGTTCTAGGACATTTGGTTTGAGCGCAATCTTTAAACTTAGGTCAAAAAAGCCATTTAAGCCTTTTCACAGTGAGATCTATGCGATATGGCCGAGGAATGTAATTTTGATGTTAACTCCCAAACCGCTGCGCAGAAGTCAACCAAACTTCACCCAATAGTGTATTGTATCACAATCTAGTAGTTACATTTGAAAATTTTGTTCTAGGACATTTTGTTTGAACGCAATCATCAAACTTAATTAAAAAAGTCATTTAAGCCTTTTCACAGTGAGATCTATGCGATATGGCCGAGAAATGTAATTTTGATGTTAACTCCCAAACCGCTGCGCAGAAGTCAACCAAACTTCACCCAATAGTGTATTGTATCACAATCTATTAGTTACATTTGGAAATTTGGTTCTTGGACATTTGATTTGAGCGCAATCCTCAAACTTAGGTCAAAAAAGCCATTTAAGCCTTTTCACAGTGAGATCTATGCGATATGGCCGAGAAATGTAATTTTGATGTTAACTCCCAAACCGCTGCGCAGAAGTCAACCAAACTTCGCCCAATAGTGTATTGTATCACATTCTAGTAGTTACATTTGAAAATTTCGTTCTAGGACATTTGGTTTGAGCGCAATCATTAAACTTAGGTCAAAAAAGCCATTTAAGCCTTTTCACAGTGAGATCTATGCGATATGGCCGAGAAATGTAATTTTGATGTTAACTCCCAAACCGCTGCGCAGAAGTCAACTAAACTTCACCCAATAGTGTATTGTATCACATTCTAGTAGTTACATTTGAAAATTTCGTTCTAGGACATTTGGTTTGAGCGCAATCATTAAACTTAATTAAAAAAGTCATTTAAGCCTTTTCACAGTGAGATCTATGCGATATGGCCGAGAAATGTAATTTTGATGTTAACTCCCAAACCGCTGCGCAGAAGTCAACCAAACTTCACCCATTAGTGTATTGTATCACAATCTAGTAATTACATGTGGAAATTTGGTTCTAGGACATTTGATTTGAGCGCAATCCTCAAACTTAGGTCAAAAAAGCCATTTAAGCCTTTTCACAGTGAGATCTATGCGATATGGCCGAGAAATGTAATTTTGATGTTAACTCCCAAACCGCTGCGCAGAAGTCAACCAAACTTCACCCAATAGTGTATTGTATCACATTCTAGTAGTTACATTTGAAAATTTCGTTCTAGGACATTTGGTTTGAGCGCAATCTTTAAACTTAGGTCAAAAAAGCCATTTAAGCCTTTTCACAGTGAGATCTATGCGATATGGCCGAGGAATGTAATTTTGATGTTAACTCCCAAACCGCTGCGCAGAAGTCAACCAAACTTCACCCAATAGTGTATTGTATCACAATCTAGTAGTTACATTTGAAAATTTTGTTCTAGGACATTTTGTTTGAACGCAATCATCAAACTTAATTAAAAAAGTCATTTAAGCCTTTTCACAGTGAGATCTATGCGATATGGCCGAGAAATGTAATTTTGATGTTAACTCCCAAACCGCTGCGCAGAAGTCAACCAAACTTCACCCAATAGTGTATTGTATCACAATCTATTAGTTACATTTGGAAATTTGGTTCTTGGACATTTGATTTGAGCGCAATCCTCAAACTTAGGTCAAAAAAGCCATTTAAGCCTTTTCACAGTGAGATCTATGCGATATGGCCGAGAAATGTAATTTTGATGTTAACTCCCAAACCGCTGTGCAGAAGTCAACCAAACTTCACCCAATAGTGTATTGTATCACAATCTAGTAGTTGCATTTGAAAATTTTGTTCTAGGAAATTTTGTTTGAGCGCAATCATCAAACTTAATTAAAAAAGTCATTTAAGCCTTTTCACAGTGAGATCTATGCGATATGGCCGAGAAATGTAATTTTGATGTTAACTCCCAAACCTCTGCGCAGAAGTCAACCAAACTTCACCCATTAGTGTATTGTATCACAATCTAGTAGTTACATGTGGAAATTTGGTTCTAGGACATTTGATTTGAGCGCAATCCTCAAATTAGGTCAAAAAAGCCATTTAAGCCTTTTCACAGTGAGATCTATGCGATATGGCCGAGAAATGTAATTTTGATGTTAACTCCCAAACCGCTGCGCAGAAGTCAACCAAACTTCACCCAATAGTGTATTGTATCACATTCTAGTAGTTACATTTGAAAATTTCGTTCTAGGACATTTGGTTTGAGCGCAATCTTTAAACTTAGGTCAAAAAAGCCATTTAAGCCTTTTCACAGTGAGATCTATGCGATATGGCCGAGAAATGTAATTTTGATGTTAACTCCCAAACCGCTGCGCAGAAGTCAACCAAACTTCACCCAATAGTGTATTGTATCACAATCTAGTAGTTACATTTGAAAATTTTGTTCTAGGACATTTTGTTTGAACGCAATCATCAAACTTAATTAAAAAAGTCATTTAAGCCTTTTCACAGTGAGATCTATGCGATATGGCCGAGAAATGTAATTTTGATGTTAACTCCCAAACCGCTGCGCAGAAGTCAACCAAACTTCACCCAATAGTGTATTGTATCACAATCTAGTAGTTACATTTGGAAATTTGGTTCTTGGACATTTGATTTGAGCGCAATCCTCAAACTTAGGTCAAAAAAGCCATTTAAGCCTTTTCACAGTGAGATCTATGCGATATGGCCGAGAAATGTAATTTTGATGTTAACTCCCAAACCGCTGCGCAGAAGTCAACCAAACTTCACCCAATAGTGTATTGTATCACAATCTAGTAGTTACATTTGAAAATTTTGTTCTAGGACATTTTGTTTGAACGCAATCATCAAACTTAATTAAAAAAGTCATTTAAGCCTTTTCACAGTGAGATCTATGCGATATGGCCGAGAAATGTAATTTTGATGTTAACTCCCAAACCGCTGCGCAGAAGTCAACCAAACTTCACCCAATAGTGTATTTTATCACAATCTAGTAGTTACATTTGGAAATTTAGTTCTTGGACATTTGATTTGAGCGCAATCATTAAACTTAATTAAAAAAGTCATTTAAGCCTTTTCACAGTGAGATCTATGCGATATGGCCGAGAAATGTAATTTTGATGTTAACTCCCAAACCGCTGCGCAGAAGTCAACCAAACTTCACCCATTAGTGTATTGTATCACAATCTAGTAATTACATGTGGAAATTTGGTTCTAGGACATTTGATTTGAGCGCAATCCTCAAACTTAGGTCAAAAAAGCCATTTAAGCCTTTTCACAGTGAGATCTATGCGATATGGCCGAGAAATGTAATTTTGATGTTAACTCCCAAACCGCTGCGCAGAAGTCAACCAAACTTCACCCAATAGTGTATTGTATCACAATCTAGTAGTTACATTTGAAAATTTTGTTCTATGACATTTTGTTTGAACGCAATCATCAAACTTAATTAAAAAAGTCATTTAAGCCTTTTCACAGTGAGATCTATGCGATATGGCCGAGAAATGTAATTTTGATGTTAACTCCCAAACCGCTGCGCAGAAGTCAACCAAACTTCACCCATTAGTGTATTGTATCACAATCTAGTAGTTATATGTGGAAATTTGGTTATTGGAAATTTGGTTTGAGCGCAATCATTAAACTTAGGTCAAAAAAGCCATTTAAGCCTTTTCACAGTGAGATCTATGCGATATGGCCGAGAAATGTAATTTTGATGTTAACTCCCAAACCGCTGCGCAGAAGTCAACCAAACTTCACCCAATAGTGTATTGTATCACAATCTAGTAGTTACATTTGAAAATTTCGTTCTAGGACATTTTGTTTGAGCGCAATCATCAAACTTAATTAAAAAAGTCATTTAAGCCTTTTCACAGTGAGATCTATGCGATATGGCCGAGAAATGTAATTTTGATGTTAACTCCCAAACCGCTGCGCAGAAGTCAACCAAACTTCACCCATTAGTGTATTGTATCACAATCTAGTAGTTACATGTGAAAATTTGGTTCTAGGACATTTTGTTTGAACGCAATCATCAAACTTAATTAAAAAAGTCATTTAAGCCTTTTCACAGTGAGATCTATGCGATATGGCCGAGAAATGTAATTTTGATGTTAACTCCCAAACCTCTGCGCAGAAGTCAACCAAACTTCACCCAATAGTGTATTGTATCACAATCTATTAGTTACATTTGGAAATTTGGTTCTTGGACATTTGATTTGAGCGCAATCCTCAAACTTAGGTCAAAAAAGCCATTTAAGCCTTTTCACAGTGAGATCTATGCGATATGGCCGAGAAATGTAATTTTGATGTTAACTCCCAAACCGCTGTGCAGAAGTCAACCAAACTTCACCCAATAGTGTATTGTATCACAATCTAGTAGTTACATTTGAAAATTTTGTTCTAGGAAATTTTGTTTGAGCGCAATCATCAAACTTAATTAAAAAAGTCATTTAAGCCTTTTCACAGTGAGATCTATGCGATATGGCCGAGAAATGTAATTTTGATGTTAACTCCCAAACCTCTGCGCAGAAGTCAACCAAACTTCACCCATTAGTGTATTGTATCACAATCTAGTAGTTACATGTGGAAATTTGGTTCTAGGACATTTGATTTGAGCGCAATCCTCAAATTAGGTCAAAAAAGCCATTTAAGCCTTTTCACAGTGAGATCTATGCGATATGGCCGAGAAATGTAATTTTGATGTTAACTCCCAAACCGCTGCGCAGAAGTCAACCAAACTTCACCCAATAGTGTATTGTTTCACATTCTAGTAGTTACATTTGAAAATTTCGTTCTAGGACATTTGGTTTGAGCGCAATCTTTAAACTTAGGTCAAAAAAGCCATTTAAGCCTTTTCACAGTGAGATCTATGCGATATGGCCGAGAAATGTAATTTTGATGTTAACTCCCAAACCGCTGCGCAGAAGTCAACCAAACTTCACCCAATAGTGTATTATATCACAATCTAGTAGTTACATTTGAAAATTTTGTTCTAGGACATTTTGTTTGAACGCAATCATCAAACTTAATTAAAAAAGTCATTTAAGCCTTTTCACAGTGAGATCTATGCGATATGGCCGAGAAATGTAATTTTGATGTTAACTCCCAAACCGCTGCGCAGAAGTCAACCAAACTTCACCCAATAGTGTATTGTATCACAATCTAGTAGTTACATTTGGAAATTTGGTTCTTGGACATTTGATTTGAGCGCAATCCTCAAACTTAGGTCAAAAAAGCCATTTAAGCCTTTTCACAGTGAGATCTATGCGATATGGCCGAGAAATGTAATTTTGATGTTAACTCCCAAACCGCTGCGCAGAAGTCAACCAAACTTCACCCAATAGTGTATTGTATCACAATCTAGTAGTTACATTTGAAAATTTTGTTCTAGGACATTTTGTTTGAACGCAATCATCAAACTTAATTAAAAAAGTCATTTAAGCCTTTTCACAGTGAGATCTATGCGATATGGCCGAGAAATGTAATTTTGATGTTAACTCCCAAACCGCTGCGCAGAAGTCAACCAAACTTCACCCAATAGTGTATTTTATCACAATCTAGTAGTTACATTTGGAAATTTAGTTCTTGGACATTTGATTTGAGCGCAATCATTAAACTTAATTAAAAAAGTCATTTAAGCCTTTTCACAGTGAGATCTATGCGATATGGCCGAGAAATGTAATTTTGATGTTAACTCCCAAACCGCTGCGCAGAAGTCAACCAAACTTCACCCATTAGTGTATTGTATCACAATCTAGTAATTACATGTGGAAATTTGGTTCTAGGACATTTGATTTGAGCGCAATCCTCAAACTTAGGTCAAAAAAGCCATTTAAGCCTTTTCACAGTGAGATCTATGCGATATGGCCGAGAAATGTAATTTTGATGTTAACTCCCAAACCGCTGCGCAGAAGTCAACCAAACTTCACCCAATAGTGTATTGTATCACAATCTAGTAGTTACATTTGAAAATTTTGTTCTATGACATTTTGTTTGAACGCAATCATTAAACTTAATTAAAAAAGTCATTTAAGCCTTTTCACAGTGAGATCTATGCGATATGGCCGAGAAATGTAATTTTGATGTTAACTCCCAAACCGCTGCGCAGAAGTCAACCAAACTTCACCCATTAGTGTATTGTATCACAATCTAGTAGTTATATGTGGAAATTTGGTTATTGGAAATTTGGTTTGAGCGCAATCATTAAACTTAGGTCAAAAAAGCCATTTAAGCCTTTTCACAGTGAGATCTATGCGATATGGCCGAGAAATGTAATTTTGATGTTAACTCCCAAACCGCTGCGCAGAAGTCAACCAAACTTCACCCAATAGTGTATTGTATCACAATCTAGTAGTTACATTTGAAAATTTCGTTCTAGGACATTTTGTTTGAGCGCAATCATCAAACTTAATTAAAAAAGTCATTTAAGCCTTTTCACAGTGAGATCTATGCGATATGGCCGAGAAATGTAATTTTGATGTTAACTCCCAAACCGCTGCGCAGAAGTCAACCAAACTTCACCCATTAGTGTATTGTATCACAATCTAGTAGTTACATGTGAAAATTTGGTTCTAGGACATTTGATTTGAGCGCAATCCTCAAACTTAGGTCAAAAAAGCCATTTAAGCCTTTTCACAGTGAGATCTATGCGATATGGCCGAGAAATGTAATTTTGATGTTAACTCCCAAACCGCTGCGCAGAAGTCAACCAAACTTCACCCAATAGTGTATTGTATCACATTCTAGTAGTTACATTTGAAAATTTCGTTCTAGGACATTTGGTTTGAGCGCAATCTTTAAACTTAGGTCAAAAAAGCCATTTAAGCCTTTTCACAGTGAGATCTATGCGATATGGCCGAGGAATGTAATTTTGATGTTAACTCCCAAACCGCTGCGCAGAAGTCAACCAAACTTCACCCAATAGTGTATTGTATCACAATCTAGTAGTTACATGTGGAAATTTGGTTTTTGGACATTTGGTTTGAGCGCAATCATTAAACTTAGGTCAAAAAAGCCATTTAAGCCTTTTCACAGTGAGATCTATGCGATATGGCCGAGAAATGTAATTTTGATGTTAACTCCCAAACCGCTGCGCAGAAGTCAACCAAACTTCACCCAATAGTGTATTGTATCACAATCTAATAGTTACATTTGAAAATTTTGTTCTAGGAAATTTTGTTTGAGCGCAATCATCAAACTTAATTAAAAAAGTCATTTAAGCCTTTTCACAGTGAGATCTATGCGATATGGCCGAGAAATGTAATTTTGATGTTAACTCCCAAACCTCTGCGCAGAAGTCAACCAAACTTCACCCATTAGTGTATTGTATCACAATCTAGTAGTTACATGTGGAAATTTGGTTCTAGGACATTTGATTTGAGCGCAATCCTCAAACTTAGGTCAAAAAAGCCATTTAAGCCTTTTCACAGTGAGATCTATGCGATATGGCCGAGAAATGTAATTTTGATGTTAACTCCCAAACCGCTGCGCAGAAGTCAACCAAACTTCACCCAATAGTGTATTGTATCACATTCTAGTAGTTACATTTGAAAATTTCGTTCTAGGACATTTGGTTTGAGCGCAATCTTTAAACTTAGGTCAAAAAAGCCATTTAAGCCTTTTCACAGTGAGATCTATGCGATATGGCCGAGAAATGTAATTTTGATGTTAACTCCCAAACCGCTGCGCAGAAGTCAACCAAACTTCACCCAATAGTGTATTGTATCACAATCTAGTAGTTACATTTGAAAATTTTGTTCTAGGACATTTTGTTTGAACGCAATCATCAAACTTAATTAAAAAAGTCATTTAAGCCTTTTCACAGTGAGATCTATGCGATATGGCCGAGAAATGTAATTTTGATGTTAACTCCCAAACCGCTGCGCAGAAGTCAACCAAACTTCACCCAATAGTGTATTGTATCACATTCTAGTAGTTACATTTGAAAATTTTGTTCTAGGACATTTGGTTTGAGCGCAATCATTAAACTTAGGTCAAAAAAGCCATTTAAGCCTTTTCACAGTGAGATCTATGCGACATGGCCGAGAAATGTAATTTTGATGTTAACTCCCAAACCGCTGCGCAGAAGTCAACTAAACTTCACCCAATAGTGTATTGTATCACAATCTAGTAGTTACATTTGAAAATTTTGTTCTAGGACATTTTGTTTGAACGCAATCATCAAACTTAATTAAAAAAGTCATTTAAGCCTTTTCACAGTGAGATCTATGCGATATGGCCGAGAAATGTAATTTTGATGTTAACTCCCAAACCGCTGCGCAGAAGTCAACCAAACTTCACCCAATAGTGTATTGTATCACATTCTAGTAGTTACATTTGAAAATTTTGTTCTAGGACATTTGGTTTGAGCGCAATCATTAAACTTAGGTCAAAAAAGCCATTTAAGCCTTTTCACAGTGAGATCTATGCGATATGGCCGAGAAATGTAATTTTGATGTTAACTCCCAAACCGCTGCGCAGAAGTCAACTAAACTTCACCCAATAGTGTATTGTATCACATTCTAGTAGTTACATTTGAAAATTTCGTTCTAGGACATTTGGTTTGAGCGCAATCATTAAACTTAATTAAAAAAGTCATTTAAGCCTTTTCACAGTGAGATCTATGCGATATGGCCGAGAAATATAATTTTGATGTTAACTCCCAAACCGCTGCGCAGAAGTCAACCAAACTTCACCCATTAGTGTATTGTATCACAATCTAGTAATTACATGTGGAAATTTGGTTCTAGGACATTTGATTTGAGCGCAATCCTCAAACTTAGGTCAAAAAAGCCATTTAAGCCTTTTCACAGTGAGATCTATGCGATATGGCCGAGAAATGTAATTTTGATGTTAACTCCCAAACCGCTGCGCAGAAGTCAACCAAACTTCACCCAATAGTGTATTGTATCACATTCTAGTAGTTACATTTGAAAATTTCGTTCTAGGACATTTGGTTTGAGCGCAATCTTTAAACTTAGGTCAAAAAAGCCATTTAAGCCTTTTCACAGTGAGATCTATGCGATATGGCCGAGGAATGTAATTTTGATGTTAACTCCCAAACCGCTGCGCAGAAGTCAACCAAACTTCACCCAATAGTGTATTGTATCACAATCTAGTAGTTACATTTGAAAATTTTGTTCTAGGACATTTTGTTTGAACGCAATCATCAAACTTAATTAAAAAAGTCATTTAAGCCTTTTCACAGTGAGATCTATGCGATATGGCCGAGAAATGTAATTTTGATGTTAACTCCCAAACCGCTGCGCAGAAGTCAACCAAACTTCACCCAATAGTGTATTGTATCACAATCTATTAGTTACATTTGGAAATTTGGTTCTTGGACATTTGATTTGAGCGCAATCCTCAAACTTAGGTCAAAAAAGCCATTTAAGCCTTTTCACAGTGAGATCTATGCGATATGGCCGAGAAATGTAATTTTGATGTTAACTCCCAAACCGCTGCGCAGAAGTCAACCAAACTTCACCCAATAGTGTATTGTATCACAATCTAGTAGTTACATTTGAAAATTTTGTTCTAGGACATTTTGTTTGAACGCAATCATCAAACTTAATTAAAAAAGTCATTTAAGCCTTTTCACAGTGAGATCTATGCGATATGGCCGAGAAATGTAATTTTGATGTTAACTCCCAAACCGCTGCGCAGAAGTCAACCAAACTTCACCCAATAGTGTATTTTATCACAATCTAGTAGTTACATTTGGAAATTTAGTTCTTGGACATTTGATTTGAGCGCAATCATTAAACTTAATTAAAAAAGTCATTTAAGCCTTTTCACAGTGAGATCTATGCGATATGGCCGAGAAATGTAATTTTGATGTTAACTCCCAAACCGCTGCGCAGAAGTCAACCAAACTTCACCCATTAGTGTATTGTATCACAATCTAGTAATTACATGTGGAAATTTGGTTCTAGGACATTTGATTTGAGCGCAATCTTTAAACTTAGGTCAAAAAAGCCATTTAAGCCTTTTCACAGTGAGATCTATGCGATATGGCCGAGAAATGTAATTTTGATGTTAACTCCCAAACCGCTGCGCAGAAGTCAACCAAACTTCACCCATTAGTGTATTGTATCACAATCTAGTAGTTATATGTGGAAATTTGGTTATTGGAAATTTGGTTTGAGCGCAATCATTAAACTTAGGTCAAAAAAGCCATTTAAGCCTTTTCACAGTGAGATCTATGCGATATGGCCGAGAAATGTAATTTTGATGTTAACTCCCAAACCGCTGCGCAGAAGTCAACCAAACTTCACCCAATAGTGTATTGTATCACAATCTAGTAGTTACATTTGAAAATTTCGTTCTAGGACATTTTGTTTGAGCGCAATCATCAAACTTAATTAAAAAAGTCATTTAAGCCTTTTCACAGTGAGATCTATGCGATATGGCCGAGAAATGTAATTTTGATGTTAACTCCCAAACCGCTGCGCAGAAGTCAACCAAACTTCACCCATTAGTGTATTGTATCACAATCTAGTAGTTACATGTGAAAATTTGGTTCTAGGACATTTGATTTGAGCGCAATCCTCAAACTTAGGTCAAAAAAGCCATTTAAGCCTTTTCACAGTGAGATCTATGCGATATGGCCGAGAAATGTAATTTTGATGTTAACTCCCAAACCGCTGCGCAGAAGTCAACCAAACTTCACCCAATAGTGTATTGTATCACATTCTAGTAGTTACATTTGAAAATTTCGTTCTAGGACATTTGGTTTGAGCGCAATCTTTAAACTTAGGTCAAAAAAGCCATTTAAGCCTTTTCACAGTGAGATCTATGCGATATGGCCGAGGAATGTAATTTTGATGTTAACTCCCAAACCGCTGCGCAGAAGTCAACCAAACTTCACCCAATAGTGTATTGTATCACAATCTAGTAGTTACATATGGAAATTTGGTTTTTGGACATTTGGTTTGAGAGCAATCATTAAACTTAGGTCAAAAAAGCCATTCAAGCCTTTTCACAGTGAGATCTATGCGATATGGCCGAGAAATGTAATTTTGATGTTAACTCCCAAACCGCTGCGCAGAAGTCAACCAAACTTCACCCAATAGTGTATTGTATCACAATCTAATAGTTACATTTGAAAATTTTGTTCTAGGAAATTTTGTTTGAGCGCAATCATCAAACTTAATTAAAAAAGTCATTTAAGCCTTTTCACAGTGAGATCTATGCGATATGGCCGAGAAATGTAATTTTGATGTTAACTCCCAAACCTCTGCGCAGAAGTCAACCAAACTTCACCCATTAGTGTATTGTATCACAATCTAGTAGTTACATGTGGAAATTTGGTTCTAGGACATTTGATTTGAGCGCAATCCTCAAACTTAGGTCAAAAAAGCCATTTAAGCCTTTTCACAGTGAGATCTATGCGATATGGCCGAGAAATGTAATTTTGATGTTAACTCCCAAACCGCTGCGCAGAAGTCAACCAAACTTCACCCAATAGTGTATTGTATCACATTCTAGTAGTTACATTTGAAAATTTCGTTCTAGGACATTTGGTTTGAGCGCAATCTTTAAACTTAGGTCAAAAAAGCCATTTAAGCCTTTTCACAGTGAGATCTATGCGATATGGCCGAGAAATGTAATTTTGATGTTAACTCCCAAACCGCTGCGCAGAAGTCAACCAAACTTCACCCAATAGTGTATTGTATCACAATCTAGTAGTTACATTTGAAAATTTTGTTCTAGGACATTTTGTTTGAACGCAATCATCAAACTTAATTAAAAAAGTCATTTAAGCCTTTTCACAGTGAGATCTATGCGATATGGCCGAGAAATGTAATTTTGATGTTAACTCCCAAACCGCTGCGCAGAAGTCAACCAAACTTCACCCAATAGTGTATTGTATCACAATCTAGTAGTTACATTTGAAAATTTTGTTCTAGGACATTTTGTTTGAACGCAATCATCAAACTTAATTAAAAAAGTCATTTAAGCCTTTTCACAGTGAGATCTATGCGATATGGCCGAGAAATGTAATTTTGATGTTAACTCCCAAACCGCTGCGCAGAAGTCAACCAAACTTCACCCAATAGTGTATTGTATCACATTCTAGTAGTTACATTTGAAAATTTTGTTCTAGGACATTTGGTTTGAGCGCAATCATTAAACTTAGGTCAAAAAAGCCATTTAAGCCTTTTCACAGTGAGATCTATGCGATATGGCCGAGAAATGTAATTTTGATGTTAACTCCCAAACCGCTGCGCAGAAGTCAACTAAACTTCACCCAATAGTGTATTGTATCACATTCTAGTAGTTACATTTGAAAATTTCGTTCTAGGACATTTGGTTTGAGCGCAATCATTAAACTTAATTAAAAAAGTCATTTAAGCCTTTTCACAGTGAGATCTATGCGATATGGCCGAGAAATGTAATTTTGATGTTAACTCCCAAACCGCTGCGCAGAAGTCAACCAAACTTCACCCATTAGTGTATTGTATCACAATCTAGTAATTACATGTGGAAATTTGGTTCTAGGACATTTGATTTGAGCGCAATCCTCAAACTTAGGTCAAAAAAGCCATTTAAGCCTTTTCACAGTGAGATCTATGCGATATGGCCGAGAAATGTAATTTTGATGTTAACTCCCAAACCGCTGCGCAGAAGTCAACCAAACTTCACCCAATAGTGTATTGTATCACATTCTAGTAGTTACATTTGAAAATTTCGTTCTAGGACATTTGGTTTGAGCGCAATCTTTAAACTTAGGTCAAAAAAGCCATTTAAGCCTTTTCACAGTGAGATCTATGCGATATGGCCGAGGAATGTAATTTTGATGTTAACTCCCAAACCGCTGCGCAGAAGTCAACCAAACTTCACCCAATAGTGTATTGTATCACAATCTAGTAGTTACATTTGAAAATTTTGTTCTAGGACATTTTGTTTGAACGCAATCATCAAACTTAATTAAAAAAGTCATTTTAGCCTTTTCACAGTGAGATCTATGCGATATGGCCGAGAAATGTAATTTTGATGTTAACTCCCAAACCGCTGCGCAGAAGTCAACCAAACTTCACCCAATAGTGTATTGTATCACAATCTATTAGTTACATTTGGAAATTTGGTTCTTGGACATTTGATTTGAGCGCAATCCTCAAACTTAGGTCAAAAAAGCCATTTAAGCCTTTTCACAGTGAGATCTATGCGATATGGCCGAGAAATGTAATTTTGATGTTAACTCCCAAACCGCTGCGCAGAAGTCAACCAAACTTCACCCAATAGTGTATTGTATCACAATCTAGTAGTTACATTTGAAAATTTTGTTCTAGGAAATTTTGTTTGAGCGCAATCATCAAACTTAATTAAAAAAGTCATTTAAGCCTTTTCACAGTGAGATCTATGCGATATGGCCGAGAAATGTAATTTTGATGTTAACTCCCAAACCTCTGCGCAGAAGTCAACCAAACTTCACCCATTAGTGTATTGTATCACAATCTAGTAGTTACATGTGGAAATTTGGTTCTAGGACATTTGATTTGAGCGCAATCATTAAACTTAGGTCAAAAAAGCCATTTAAGCCTTTTCACAGTGAGATCTATGCGATATGGCCGAGAAATGTAATTTTGATGTTAACTCCCAAACCGCTGCGCAGAAGTCAACCAAACTTCACCCAATAGTGTATTGTATCACAATCTAGTAGTTACATTTGAAAATTTCGTTCTAGGACATTTTGTTTGAGCGCAATCATCAAACTTAATTAAAAAAGTCATTTAAGCCTTTTCACAGTGAGATCTATGCGATATGGCCGAGAAATGTAATTTTGATGTTAACTCCCAAACCGCTGCGCAGAAGTCAACCAAACTTCACCCATTAGTGTATTGTATCACAATCTAGTAGTTACATGTGAAAATTTGGTTCTAGGACATTTGATTTGAGCGCAATCCTCAAACTTAGGTCAAAAAAGCCATTTAAGCCTTTTCACAGTGAGATCTATGCGATATGGCCGAGAAATGTAATTTTGATGTTAACTCCCAAACCGCTGCGCAGAAGTCAACCAAACTTCACCCAATAGTGTATTGTATCACATTCTAGTAGTTACATTTGAAAATTTCGTTCTAGGACATTTGGTTTGAGCGCAATCTTTAAACTTAGGTCAAAAAAGCCATTTAAGCCTTTTCACAGTGAGATCTATGCGATATGGCCGAGGAATGTAATTTTGATGATAACTCCCAAACCGCTGCGCAGAAGTCAACCAAACTTCACCCAATAGTGTATTGTATCACAATCTAGTAGTTACATGTGGAAATTTGGTTTTTGGACATTTGGTTTGAGCGCAATCATTAAACTTAGGTCAAAAAAGCCATTTAAGCCTTTTCACAGTGAGATCTATGCGATATGGCCGAGAAATGTAATTTTGATGTTAACTCCCAAACCGCTGCGCAGAAGTCAACCAAACTTCACCCAATAGTGTATTGTATCACAATCTAATAGTTACATTTGAAAATTTTGTTCTAGGAAATTTTGTTTGAGCGCAATCATCAAACTTAATTAAAAAAGTCATTTAAGCCTTTTCACAGTGAGATCTATGCGATATGGCCGAGAAATGTAATTTTGATGTTAACTCCCAAACCTCTGCGCAGAAGTCAACCAAACTTCACCCATTAGTGTATTGTATCACAATCTAGTAGTTACATGTGGAAATTTGGTTCTAGGACATTTGATTTGAGCGCAATCCTCAAACTTAGGTCAAAAAAGCCATTTAAGCCTTTTCACAGTGAGATCTATGCGATATGGCCGAGAAATGTAATTTTGATGTTAACTCCCAAACCGCTGCGCAGAAGTCAACCAAACTTCACCCAATAGTGTATTGTATCACAATCTAGTAGTTACATTTGAAAATTTTGTTCTAGGACATTTTGTTTGAACGCAATCATCAAACTTAATTAAAAAAGTCATTTAAGCCTTTTCACAGTGAGATCTATGCGATATGGCCGAGAAATGTAATTTTGATGTTAACTCCCAAACCGCTGCGCAGAAGTCAACCAAACTTCACCCAATAGTGTATTGTATCACAATCTAGTAGTTACATTTGGAAATTTGGTTCTTGGACATTTGATTTGAGCGCAATCCTCAAACTTAGGTCAAAAAAGCCATTTAAGCCTTTTCACAGTGAGATCTATGCGATATGGCCGAGAAATGTAATTTTGATGTTAACTCCCAAACCGCTGCGCAGAAGTCAACCAAACTTCACCCAATAGTGTATTGTATCACAATCTAGTAGTTACATTTGAAAATTTTGTTCTAGGACATTTTGTTTGAACGCAATCATCAAACTTAATTAAAAAAGTCATTTAAGCCTTTTCACAGTGAGATCTATGCGATATGGCCGAGAAATGTAATTTTGATGTTAACTCCCAAACCGCTGCACAGAAGTCAACCAAACTTCACCCAATAGTGTATTTTATCACAATCTAGTAGTTACATTTGGAAATTTAGTTCTTGGACATTTGATTTGAGCGCAATCATTAAACTTAATTAAAAAAGTCATTTAAGCCTTTTCACAGTGAGATCTATGCGATATGGCCGAGAAATGTAATTTTGATGTTAACTCCCAAACCGCTGCGCAGAAGTCAACCAAACTTCACCCATTAGTGTATTGTATCACAATCTAGTAATTACATGTGGAAATTTGGTTCTAGGACATTTGATTTGAGCGCAATCCTCAAACTTAGGTCAAAAAAGCCATTTAAGCCTTTTCACAGTGAGATCTATGCGATATGGCCGAGAAATGTAATTTTGATGTTAACTCCCAAACCGCTGCGCAGAAGTCAACCAAACTTCACCCAATAGTGTATTGTATCACATTGTAGTAGTTACATTTGAAAATTTCGTTCTAGGACATTTGGTTTGAGCGCAATCTTTAAACTTAGGTCAAAAAAGCCATTTAAGCCTTTTCACAGTGAGATCTATGCGATATGGCCGAGAAATGTAATTTTGATGTTAACTCCCAAACCGCTGCGCAGAAGTCAACCAAACTTCACCCAATAGTGTATTGTATCACAATCTAGTAGTTACATTTGAAAATTTTGTTCTAGGACATTTTGTTTGAACGCAATCATCAAACTTAATTAAAAAAGTCATTTAAGCCTTTTCACAGTGAGATCTATGCGATATGGCCGAGAAATGTAATTTTGATGTTAACTCCCAAACCGCTGCGCAGAAGTCAACCAAACTTCACCCAATAGTGTATTGTATCACAATCTAGTAGTTACATTTGAAAATTTTGTTCTAGGACATTTTGTTTGAACGCAATCATCAAACTTAATTAAAAAAGTCATTTAAGCCTTTTCACAGTGAGATCTATGCGATATGGCCGAGAAATGTAATTTTGATGTTAACTCCCAAACCGCTGCGCAGAAGTCAACCAAACTTCACCCAATAGTGTATTGTATCACATTCTAGTAGTTACATTTGAAAATTTTGTTCTAGGACATTTGGTTTGAGCGCAATCATTAAACTTAGGTCAAAAAAGCCATTTAAGCCTTTTCACAGTGAGATCTATGCGATATGGCCGAGAAATGTAATTTTGATGTTAACTCCCAAACCGCTGCGCAGAAGTCAACTAAACTTCACCCAATAGTGTATTGTATCACATTCTAGTAGTTACATTTGAAAATTTCGTTCTAGGACATTTGGTTTGAGCGCAATCATTAAACTTAATTAAAAAAGTCATTTAAGCCTTTTCACAGTGAGATCTATGCGATATGGCCGAGAAATGTAATTTTGATGTTAACTCCCAAACCGCTGCGCAGAAGTCAACCAAACTTCACCCATTAGTGTATTGTATCACAATCTAGTAATTACATGTGGAAATTTGGTTCTAGGACATTTGATTTGAGCGCAATCCTCAAACTTAGGTCAAAAAAGCCATTTAAGCCTTTTCACAGTGAGATCTATGCGATATGGCCGAGAAATGTAATTTTGATGTTAACTCCCAAACCGCTGCGCAGAAGTCAACCAAACTTCACCCAATAGTGTATTGTATCACATTCTAGTAGTTACATTTGAAAATTTCGTTCTAGGACATTTGGTTTGAGCGCAATCTTTAAACTTAGGTCAAAAAAGCCATTTAAGCCTTTTCACAGTGAGATCTATGCGATATGGCCGAGGAATGTAATTTTGATGTTAACTCCCAAACCGCTGCGCAGAAGTCAACCAAACTTCACCCAATAGTGTATTGTATCACAATCTAGTAGTTACATTTGAAAATTTTGTTCTAGGACATTTTGTTTGAACGCAATCATCAAACTTAATTAAAAAAGTCATTTTAGCCTTTTCACAGTGAGATCTATGCGATATGGCCGAGAAATGTAATTTTGATGTTAACTCCCAAACCGCTGCGCAGAAGTCAACCAAACTTCACCCAATAGTGTATTGTATCACAATCTATTAGTTACATTTGGAAATTTGGTTCTTGGACATTTGATTTGAGCGCAATCCTCAAACTTAGGTCAAAAAAGCCATTTAAGCCTTTTCACAGTGAGATCTATGCGATATGGCCGAGAAATGTAATTTTGATGTTAACTCCCAAACCGCTGCGCAGAAGTCAACCAAACTTCACCCAATAGTGTATTGTATCACAATCTAGTAGTTACATTTGAAAATTTTGTTCTAGGAAATTTTGTTTGAGCGCAATCATCAAACTTAATTAAAAAAGTCATTTAAGCCTTTTCACAGTGAGATCTATGCGATATGGCCGAGAAATGTAATTTTGATGTTAACTCCCAAACCTCTGCGCAGAAGTCAACCAAACTTCACCCATTAGTGTATTGTATCACAATCTAGTAGTTACATGTGGAAATTTGGTTCTAGGACATTTGATTTGAGCGCAATCATTAAACTTAGGTCAAAAAAGCCATTTAAGCCTTTTCACAGTGAGATCTATGCGATATGGCCGAGAAATGTAATTTTGATGTTAACTCCCAAACCGCTGCGCAGAAGTCAACCAAACTTCACCCAATAGTGTATTGTATCACAATCTAGTAGTTACATTTGAAAATTTCGTTCTAGGACATTTTGTTTGAGCGCAATCATCAAACTTAATTAAAAAAGTCATTTAAGCCTTTTCACAGTGAGATCTATGCGATATGGCCGAGAAATGTAATTTTGATGTTAACTCCCAAACCGCTGCGCAGAAGTCAACCAAACTTCACCCATTAGTGTATTGTATCACAATCTAGTAGTTACATGTGAAAATTTGGTTCTAGGACATTTGATTTGAGCGCAATCCTCAAACTTAGGTCAAAAAAGCCATTTAAGCCTTTTCACAGTGAGATCTATGCGATATGGCCGAGAAATGTAATTTTGATGTTAACTCCCAAACCGCTGCGCAGAAGTCAACCAAACTTCACCCAATAGTGTATTGTATCACATTCTAGTAGTTACATTTGAAAATTTCGTTCTAGGACATTTGGTTTGAGCGCAATCTTTAAACTTAGGTCAAAAAAGCCATTTAAGCCTTTTCACAGTGAGATCTATGCGATATGGCCGAGGAATGTAATTTTGATGATAACTCCCAAACCGCTGCGCAGAAGTCAACCAAACTTCACCCAATAGTGTATTGTATCACAATCTAGTAGTTACATGTGGAAATTTGGTTTTTGGACATTTGGTTTGAGCGCAATCATTAAACTTAGGTCAAAAAAGCCATTTAAGCCTTTTCACAGTGAGATCTATGCGATATGGCCGAGAAATGTAATTTTGATGTTAACTCCCAAACCGCTGCGCAGAAGTCAACCAAACTTCACCCAATAGTGTATTGTATCACAATCTAATAGTTACATTTGAAAATTTTGTTCTAGGAAATTTTGTTTGAGCGCAATCATCAAACTTAATTAAAAAAGTCATTTAAGCCTTTTCACAGTGAGATCTATGCGATATGGCCGAGAAATGTAATTTTGATGTTAACTCCCAAACCTCTGCGCAGAAGTCAACCAAACTTCACCCATTAGTGTATTGTATCACAATCTAGTAGTTACATGTGGAAATTTGGTTCTAGGACATTTGATTTGAGCGCAATCCTCAAACTTAGGTCAAAAAAGCCATTTAAGCCTTTTCACAGTGAGATCTATGCGATATGGCCGAGAAATGTAATTTTGATGTTAACTCCCAAACCGCTGCGCAGAAGTCAACCAAACTTCACCCAATAGTGTATTGTATCACAATCTAGTAGTTACATTTGAAAATTTTGTTCTAGGACATTTTGTTTGAACGCAATCATCAAACTTAATTAAAAAAGTCATTTAAGCCTTTTCACAGTGAGATCTATGCGATATGGCCGAGAAATGTAATTTTGATGTTAACTCCCAAACCGCTGCGCAGAAGTCAACCAAACTTCACCCAATAGTGTATTGTATCACAATCTAGTAGTTACATTTGGAAATTTGGTTCTTGGACATTTGATTTGAGCGCAATCCTCAAACTTAGGTCAAAAAAGCCATTTAAGCCTTTTCACAGTGAGATCTATGCGATATGGCCGAGAAATGTAATTTTGATGTTAACTCCCAAACCGCTGCGCAGAAGTCAACCAAACTTCACCCAATAGTGTATTGTATCACAATCTAGTAGTTACATTTGAAAATTTTGTTCTAGGACATTTTGTTTGAACGCAATCATCAAACTTAATTAAAAAAGTCATTTAAGCCTTTTCACAGTGAGATCTATGCGATATGGCCGAGAAATGTAATTTTGATGTTAACTCCCAAACCGCTGCACAGAAGTCAACCAAACTTCACCCAATAGTGTATTTTATCACAATCTAGTAGTTACATTTGGAAATTTAGTTCTTGGACATTTGATTTGAGCGCAATCATTAAACTTAATTAAAAAAGTCATTTAAGCCTTTTCACAGTGAGATCTATGCGATATGGCCGAGAAATGTAATTTTGATGTTAACTCCCAAACCTCTGCGCAGAAGTCAACCAAACTTCACCCATTAGTGTATTGTATCACAATCTAGTAGTTACATGTGGAAATTTGGTTCTAGGACATTTGATTTGAGCGCAATCCTCAAACTTAGGTCAAAAAAGCCATTTAAGCCTTTTCACAGTGAGATCTATGCGATATGGCCGAGAAATGTAATTTTGATGTTAACTCCCAAACCGCTGCGCAGAAGTCAACCAAACTTCACCCAATAGTGTATTGTATCACATTCTAGTAGTTACATTTGAAAATTTCGTTCTAGGACATTTGGTTTGAGCGCAATCTTTAAACTTATGTCAAAAAAGCCATTTAAGCCTTTTCACAGTGAGATCTATGCGATATGGCCGAGGAATGTAATTTTGATGATAACTCCCAAACCGCTGCGCAGAAGTCAACCAAACTTCACCCAATAGTGTATTGTATCACAATCTAGTAGTTACATGTGGAAATTTGGTTTTTGGACATTTGGTTTGAGCGCAATCATTAAACTTAGGTCAAAAAAGCCATTTAAGCCTTTTCACAGTGAGATCTATGCGATATGGCCGAGAAATGTAATTTTGATGTTAACTCCCAAACCGCTGCGCAGAAGTCAACCAAACTTCACCCAATAGTGTATTGTATCACAATCTAATAGTTACATTTGAAAATTTTGTTCTAGGAAATTTTGTTTGAGCGCAATCATCAAACTTAATTAAAAAAGTCATTTAAGCCTTTTCACAGTGAGATCTATGCGATATGGCCGAGAAATGTAATTTTGATGTTAACTCCCAAACCTCTGCGCAGAAGTCAACCAAACTTCACCCATTAGTGTATTGTATCACAATCTAGTAGTTACATGTGGAAATTTGGTTCTAGGACATTTGATTTGAGCGCAATCCTCAAACTTAGGTCAAAAAAGCCATTTAAGCCTTTTCACAGTGAGATCTATGCGATATGGCCGAGAAATGTAATTTTGATGTTAACTCCCAAACCGCTGCGCAGAAGTCAACCAAACTTCACCCAATAGTGTATTGTATCACAATCTAGTAGTTACATTTGAAAATTTTGTTCTAGGACATTTTGTTTGAACGCAATCATCAAACTTAATTAAAAAAGTCATTTAAGCCTTTTCACAGTGAGATCTATGCGATATGGCCGAGAAATGTAATTTTGATGTTAACTCCCAAACCGCTGCGCAGAAGTCAACCAAACTTCACCCAATAGTGTATTGTATCACAATCTAGTAGTTACATTTGGAAATTTGGTTCTTGGACATTTGATTTGAGCGCAATCCTCAAACTTAGGTCAAAAAAGCCATTTAAGCCTTTTCACAGTGAGATCTATGCGATATGGCCGAGAAATGTAATTTTGATGTTAACTCCCAAACCGCTGCGCAGAAGTCAACTAAACTTCACCCAATAGTGTATTGTATCACAATCTAGTAGTTACATTTGAAAATTTCGTTCTAGGACATTTTGTTTGAGCGCAATCATCAAACTTAATTAAAAAAGTCATTTAAGCCTTTTCACAGTGAGATCTATGCGATATGGCCGAGAAATGTAATTTTGATGTTAACTCCCAAACCGCTGCGCAGAAGTCAACCAAACTTCACCCATTAGTGTATTGTATCACAATCTAGTAGTTACATGTGGAAATTTGGTTATTGGACATTTGGTTTGAGCGCAATCATTAAACTTAGGTCAAAAAAGCCATTTAAGCCTTTTCACAGTGAGATCTATGCGATATGGCCGAGAAATGTAATTTTGATGTTAACTCCCAAACCGCTGCGCAGAAGTCAACCAAACTTCACCCAATAGTGTATTGTATCACAATCTAGTAGTTACATTTGAAAATTTTGTTCTGGGAAATTTTGTTTGAGCGCAATCATTAAACTTAATTAAAAAAGTCATATAAGCCTTTTCACAGTGAGATCTATGCGATATGGCCGAGAAATGTAATTTTGATGTTAACTCCCAAACCGCTGCGCAGAAGTCAACCAAACTTCACCCATTTGTGTATTGTATCACAATCTAGTAATTACATGTGGAAATTTGGTTCTAGGACATTTGATTTGAGCGCAATCCTCAAACTTAGGTCAAAAAAGCCATTTAAGCCTTTTCACAGTGAGATCTATGCGATATGGCCGAGAAATGTAATTTTGATGTTAACTCCCAAACCGCTGCGCAGAAGTCAACCAAACTTCAACCATTAGTGTATTGTATCACAATCTAGTAATTACATGTGGAAATTTGGTTCTAGGACATTTGATTTGAGCGCAATCCTCAAACTTAGGTCAAAAAAGCCATTTAAGCCTTTTCACAGTGAGATCTATGCGATATGGCCGAGAAATGTAATTTTGATGTTAACTCCCAAACCGCTGCGCAGAAGTCAACCAAACTTCACCCAATAGTGTATTGTATCACAATCTAGTAGTTACATTTGAAAATTTTGTTCTAGGACATTTTGTTTGAGCGCAATCATCAAACTTAATTAAAAAAGTCATTTAAGCCTTTTCACAGTGAGATCTATGCGATATGGCCGAGAAATGTAATTTTGATGTTAACTCCCAAACCGCTGCGCAGAAGTCAACCAAACTTCACCCATTAGTGTATTGTATCACAATCTAGTAGTTACATGTGGAAATTTGGTTATTGGACATTTGGTTTGAGCGCAATCATTAAACTTAGGTCAAAAAAGCCATTTAAGCCTTTTCACAGTGAGATCTATGCGATATGGCCGAGAAATGTAATTTTGATGTTAACTCCCAAACCGCTGCGCAGAAGTCAACCAAACTTCACCCAATAGTGTATTGTATCACAATCTAGTAGTTACATTTGAAAATTTTGTTCTGGGAAATTTTGTTTGAGCGCAATCATTAAACTTAATTAAAAAAGTCATATAAGCCTTTTCACAGTGAGATCTATGCGATATGGCCGAGAAATGTAATTTTGATGTTAACTCCCAAACCGCTGCGCAGAAGTCAACCAAACTTCACCCATTTGTGTATTGTATCACAATCTAGTAATTACATGTGGAAATTTGGTTCTACGACATTTGATTTGAGCGCAATCATCAAACTTAGGTCAAAAAAGCCATTTAAGCCTTTTCACAGTGAGATCTATGCGATATGGCCGAGAAATGTAATTTTGATGTTAACTCCCAAACCGCTGCGCAGAAGTCAACCAAACTTCACCCAATAGTGTATTGTATCACAATCTAGTAGTTACATTTGAAAATTTTGTTCTAGGACATTTTGTTTGAACGCAATCATCAAACTTAATTAAAAAAGTCATTTAAGCCTTTTCACAGTGAGATCTATGCGATATGGCCGAGAAATGTAATTTTGATGTTAACTCCCAAACCGCTGCGCAGAAGTCAACCAAACTTCACCCATTTGTGTATTGTATCACAATCTAGTAATTACATGTGGAAATTTGGTTCTACGACATTTGATTTGAGCGCAATCATCAAACTTAGGTCAAAAAAGCCATTTAAGCCTTTTCACAGTGAGATCTATGCGATATGGCCGAGAAATGTAATTTAATGTTAACTCCCAAACCGCTGCGCAGAAGTCAACCAAACTTCACCCATTAGTGTATTGTATCACAATCTAGTAGTTACATGTGGAAATTTGGTTTTTGGACATTTGGTTTGAGCGCAATCATTAAACTTAGGTCAAAAAAGCCATTTAAGCCTTTTCACAGTGAGATCTATGCGATATGGCCGAGAAATGTAATTTTGATGTTAACTCCCAAACCGCTGCGCAGAAGTCAACCAAACTTCACCCAATAGTGTATTGTATCACAATCTAATAGTTACATTTGAAAATTTTGTTCTAGGAAATTTTGTTTGAGCGCAATCATCAAACTTAATTAAAAAAGTCATTTAAGCCTTTTCACAGTGAGATCTATGCGATATGGCCGAGAAATGTAATTTTGATGTTAACTCCCAAACCTCTGCGCAGAAGTCAACCAAACTTCACCCATTAGTGTATTGTATCACAATCTAGTAGTTACATGTGGAAATTTGGTTCTAGGACATTTGATTTGAGCGCAATCCTCAAACTTAGGTCAAAAAAGCCATTTAAGCCTTTTCACAGTGAGATCTATGCGATATGGCCGAGAAATGTAATTTTGATGTTAACTCCCAAACCGCTGCGCAGAAGTCAACCAAACTTCACCCAATAGTGTATTGTATCACATTCTAGTAGTTACATTTGAAAATTTCGTTCTAGGACATTTGGTTTGAGCGCAATCTTTAAACTTATGTCAAAAAAGCCATTTAAGCCTTTTCACAGTGAGATCTATGCGATATGGCCGAGAAATGTAATTTTGATGTTAACTCCCAAACCGCTGCGCAGAAGTCAACCAAACTTCACCCAATAGTGTATTGTATCACAATCTAGTAGTTACATTTGAAAATTTTGTTCTAGGAAATTTTGTTTGAGCGCAATCATCAAACTTAATTAAAAAAGTCATTTAAGCCTTTTCACAGTGAGATCTATGCGATATGGCCGAGAAATGTAATTTTGATGTTAACTCCCAAACCGCTGCGCAGAAGTCAACCAAACTTCACCCAATAGTGTATTGTATCACAATCTAGTAGTTACATTTGAAAATTTTGTTCTGGGAAATTTTGTTTGAGCGCAATCATTAAACTTAATTAAAAAAGTCATATAAGCCTTTTCACAGTGAGATCTATGCGATATGGCCGAGAAATGTAATTTTGATGTTAACTCCCAAACCGCTGCGCAGAAGTCAACCAAACTTCACCCATTTGTGTATTGTATCACAATCTAGTAGTTACATGTGGAAATTTGGTTATTGGACATTTGGTTTGAGCGCAATCATTAAACTTAGGTCAAAAAAGCCATTTAAGCCTTTTCACAGTGAGATCTATGCGATATGGCCGAGAAATGTAATTTTGATGTTAACTCCCAAACCGCTGCGCAGAAGTCAACCAAACTTCAACCATTAGTGTATTGTATCACAATCTAGTAATTACATGTGGAAATTTGGTTCTAGGACATTTGATTTGAGCGCAATCCTCAAACTTAGGTCAAAAAAGCCATTTAAGCCTTTTCACAGTGAGATCTATGCGATATGGCCGAGAAATGTAATTTTGATGTTAACTCCCAAACCGCTGCGCAGAAGTCAACCAAACTTCACCCAATAGTGTATTGTATCACAATCTAGTAGTTACATTTGAAAATTTTGTTCTAGGACATTTTGTTTGAGCGCAATCATCAAACTTAATTAAAAAAGCCATTTAAGCCTTTTCACAGTGAGATCTATGCGATATGGCCGAGAAATGTAATTTTGATGTTAACTCCCAAACCGCTGCGCAGAAGTCAACCAAACTTCACCCATTAGTGTATTGTATCACAATCTAGTAGTTACATGTGGAAATTTGGTTATTGGACATTTGGTTTGAGCGCAATCATTAAACTTAGGTCAAAAAAGCCATTTAAGCCTTTTCACAGTGAGATCTATGCGATATGGCCGAGAAATGTAATTTTGATGTTAACTCCCAAACCGCTGCGCAGAAGTCAACCAAACTTCACCCAATAGTGTATTGTATCACAATCTAGTAGTTACATTTGAAAATTTTGTTCTGGGAAATTTTGTTTGAGCGCAATCATTAAACTTAATTAAAAAAGTCATATAAGCCTTTTCACAGTGAGATCTATGCGATATGGCCGAGAAATGTAATTTTGATGTTAACTCCCAAACCGCTGCGCAGAAGTCAACCAAACTTCACCCATTTGTGTATTGTATCACAATCTAGTAATTACATGTGGAAATTTGGTTCTACGACATTTGATTTGAGCGCAATCATCAAACTTAGGTCAAAAAAGCCATTTAAGCCTTTTCACAGTGAGATCTATGCGATATGGCCGAGAAATGTAATTTTGATGTTAACTCCCAAACCGCTGCGCAGAAGTCAACCAAACTTCACCCAATAGTGTATTGTATCACAATCTAGTAGTTACATTTGAAAATTTTGTTCTAGGACATTTTGTTTGAACGCAATCATCAAACTTAATTAAAAAAGTCATTTAAGCCTTTTCACAGTGAGATCTATGCGATATGGCCGAGAAATGTAATTTTGATGTTAACTCCCAAACCGCTGCGCAGAAGTCAACCAAACTTCACCCATTTGTGTATTGTATCACAATCTAGTAATTACATGTGGAAATTTGGTTCTACGACATTTGATTTGAGCGCAATCATCAAACTTAGGTCAAAAAAGCCATTTAAGCCTTTTCACAGTGAGATCTATGCGATATGGCCGAGAAATGTAATTTAATGTTAACTCCCAAACCGCTGCGCAGAAGTCAACCAAACTTCACCCATTAGTGTATTGTATCACAATCTAGTAGTTACATGTGGAAATTTGGTTTTTGGACATTTGGTTTGAGCGCAATCATTAAACTTAGGTCAAAAAAGCCATTTAAGCCTTTTCACAGTGAGATCTATGCGATATGGCCGAGAAATGTAATTTTGATGTTAACTCCCAAACCGCTGCGCAGAAGTCAACCAAACTTCACCCAATAGTGTATTGTATCACAATCTAATAGTTACATTTGAAAATTTTGTTCTAGGAAATTTTGTTTGAGCGCAATCATCAAACTTAATTAAAAAAGTCATTTAAGCCTTTTCACAGTGAGATCTATGCGATATGGCCGAGAAATGTAATTTTGATGTTAACTCCCAAACCTCTGCGCAGAAGTCAACCAAACTTCACCCATTAGTGTATTGTATCACAATCTAGTAGTTACATGTGGAAATTTGGTTCTAGGACATTTGATTTGAGCGCAATCCTCAAACTTAGGTCAAAAAAGCCATTTAAGCCTTTTCACAGTGAGATCTATGCGATATGGCCGAGAAATGTAATTTTGATGTTAACTCCCAAACCGCTGCGCAGAAGTCAACCAAACTTCACCCAATAGTGTATTGTATCACATTCTAGTAGTTACATTTGAAAATTTCGTTCTAGGACATTTGGTTTGAGCGCAATCTTTAAACTTATGTCAAAAAAGCCATTTAAGCCTTTTCACAGTGAGATCTATGCGATATGGCCGAGAAATGTAATTTTGATGTTAACTCCCAAACCGCTGCGCAGAAGTCAACCAAACTTCACCCAATAGTGTATTGTATCACAATCTAGTAGTTACATTTGAAAATTTTGTTCTAGGAAATTTTGTTTGAGCGCAATCATCAAACTTAATTAAAAAAGTCATTTAAGCCTTTTCACAGTGAGATCTATGCGATATGGCCGAGAAATGTAATTTTGATGTTAACTCCCAAACCGCTGCGCAGAAGTCAACCAAACTTCACCCAATAGTGTATTGTATCACAATCTAGTAGTTACATTTGAAAATTTTGTTCTAGGACATTTTGTTTGAACGCAATCATCAAACTTAATTAAAAAAGTCATTTAAGCCTTTTCACGGTGAGATCTATGCGATATGGCCGAGAAATGTAATTTTGATGTTAACTCCCAAACCGCTGCGCAGAAGTCAACCAAACTTCACCCAATAGTGTATTGTATCACATTCTAGTAGTTACATTTGAAAATTTCGTTCTAGGACATTTGGTTTGAGCGCAATCATTAAACTTAGGTCAAAAAAGCCATTTAAGCCTTTTCACAGTGAGATCTATGCGATATGGCCGAGAAATGTAATTTTGATGTTAACTCCCAAACCGCTGCGCAGAAGTCAACCAAACTTCACCCAATAGTGTATTGTATCACAATCTAGTAGTTACATTTGAAAATTTTGTTCTAGGAAATTTTTTTTGAGCGCAATCATCAAACTTAATTAAAAAAGTCATTTAAGCCTTTTCATAGTGAGATCTATACGATATGGCCGAGAAATGTAATTTTGATGTTAACTCCCAAACCTCTGCGCAGAAGTCAACCAAACTTCACCCATTAGTGTATTGTATCACAATCTAGTAGTTACATGTGGAAATTTGGTTCTAGGACATTTGATTTGAGCGCAATCCTCAAACTTAGGTCAAAAAAGCCATTTAAGCCTTTTCACAGTGAGATCTATGCGATATGGCCGTGAAATGTAATTTTGATGTTAACTCCCAAACCGCTGCGCAGAAGTCAACCAAACTTCACCCAATAGTGTATTGTATCACATTCTAGTAGTTACATTTGAAAATTTCGTTCTAGGACATTTGGTTTGAGCGCAATCTTTAAACTTAGGTCAAAAAAGCCATTTAAGCCTTTTCACAGTGAGATCTATGCGATATGGCCGAGAAATGTAATTTTGATGTTAACTCCCAAACCGCTGCGCAGAAGTCAACCAAACTTCACCCAATAGTGTATTGTATCACAATCTAGTAGTTACATTTGAAAATTTTGTTCTAGGACATTTTGTTTGAACGCAATCATCAAACTTAATTAAAAAAGTCATTTAAGCCTTTTCACAGTGAGATCTATGCGATATGGCCGAGAAATGTAATTTTGATGTTAACTCCCAAACCGCTGCGCAGAAGTCAACCAAACTTCACCCAATAGTGTATTGTATCACAATCTAGTAGTTACATTTGAAAATTTTGTTCTAGGACATTTTGTTTGAACGCAATCATCAAACTTAATTAAAAAAGTCATTTAAGCCTTTTCACAGTGAGATCTATGCGATATGGCCGAGAAATGTAATTTTGATGTTAACTCCCAAACCGCTGCGCAGAAGTCAACCAAACTTCACCCATTAGTGTATTGTATCACAATCTAGTAGTTACATGTGGAAATTTGGTTATTGGACATTTGGTTTTAGCGCAATCATCAAACTTAGGTCAAAAAAGCCATTTAAGCCTTTTCACAGTGAGATCTATGCGATATGGCCGAGAAATGTAATTTTGATGTTAACTCCCAAACCGCTGCGCAGAAGTCAACCAAACTTCACCCAATAGTGTATTGTATCACAATCTAGTAGTTACATTTGAAAATTTTGTTCTAGGAAATTTTGTTTGAGCGCAATCATCAAACTTAATTAAAAAAGTCATTTAAGCCTTTTCACAGTGAGATCTATGCGATATGGCCGAGAAATGTAATTTTGATGTTAACTCCCAAACCGCTGCGCAGAAGTCAACCAAACTTCACCCAATAGTGTATTGTATCACAATCTAGTAGTTACATTTGGAAATTTTGTTCTTGGACATTTGATTTGAGTGCAATCCTCAAACTTAGGTCAAAAAAGCCATTTAAGCCTTTTCACAGTGAGATCTATGCGATATGGCCGAGAAATGTAATTTTGATGTTAACTCCCAAACCGCTGCGCAGAAGTCAACCAAACTTCACCCATTAGTGTATTGTATCACAATCTAGTAGTTACATGTGGAAATTTGGTTCTAGGACATTTGATTTGAGCGCAATCCTCAAACTTAGGTCAAAAAAGCCATTTAAGCCTTTTCACAGTGAGATCTATGCGATATGGCCGAGAAATGTAATTTTGATGTTAACTCCCAAACCGCTGCGCAGAAGTCAACCAAACTTCACCCAATAGTGTATTGTATCACATTCTAGTAGTTACATTTGAAAATTTCGTTCTAGGACATTTGGTTTGAGCGCAATCTTTAAACTTAGGTCAAAAAAGCCATTTAAGCCTTTTCACAGTGAGATCTATGCGATATGGCCGAGAAATGTAATTTTGATGTTAACTCCCAAACCGCTGCGCAGAAGTCAACCAAACTTCACCCAATAGTGTATTGTATCACAATCTAGTAGTTACATTTGAAAATTTAGTTCTAGGACATTTTGTTTGAACGCAATCATCAAACTTAATTAAAAAAGTCATTTAAGCCTTTTCACAGTGAGATCTATGCGATATGGCCGAGAAATGTAATTTTGATGTTAACTCCCAAACCGCTGCGCAGAAGTCAACCAAACTTCACCCAATAGTGTATTGTATCACAATCTAGTAGTTACATTTGAAAATTTTGTTCTAGGACATTTTGTTTGAACGCAATCATCAAACTTAATTAAAAAAGTCATTTAAGCCTTTTCACGGTGAGATCTATGCGATATGGCCGAGAAATGTAATTTTGATGTTAACTCCCAAACCGCTGCGCAGAAGTCAACCAAACTTCACCCAATAGTGTATTGTATCACATTCTAGTAGTTACATTTGAAAATTTCGTTCTAGGACATTTGGTTTGAGCGCAATCATTAAACTTAGGTCAAAAAAGCCATTTAAGCCTTTTCACAGTGAGATCTATGCGATATGGCCGAGAAATGTAATTTTGATGTTAACTCCCAAACCGCTGCGCAGAAGTCAACTAAACTTCACCCAATAGTGTATTGTATCACATTCTAGTAGTTACATTTGAAAATTTCGTTCTAGGACATTTGGTTTGAGCGCAATCATTAAACTTAGGTCAAAAAAGCCATTTAAGCCTTTTCACAGTGAGATCTATGCGATATGGCCGAGAAATGTAATTTTGATGTTAACTCCCAAACCGCTGCGCAGAAGTCAACCAAACTTCACCCATTAGTGTATTGTATCACAATCTAGTAATTACATGTGGAAATTTGGTTCTAGGACATTTGATTTGAGCGCAATCCTCAAACTTAGGTCAAAAAAGCCATTTAAGCCTTTTCACAGTGAGATCTATGCGATATGGCCGAGAAATGTAATTTTGATGTTAACTCCCAAACCGCTGCGCAGAAGTCAACCAAACTTCACCCAATAGTGTATTGTATCACAATCTAGTAGTTACATTTGAAAATTTTGTTCTAGGAAATTTTGTTTGAGCGCAATCATCAAACTTAATTAAAAAAGTCATTTAAGCCTTTTCACAGTGAGATCTATACGATATGGCCGAGAAATGTAATTTTGATGTTAACTCCCAAACCTCTGCGCAGAAGTCAACCAAACTTCACCCATTAGTGTATTGTATCACAATCTAGTAGTTACATGTGGAAATTTGGTTCTAGGACATTTGATTTGAGCGCAATCCTCAAACTTAGGTCAAAAAAGCCATTTAGGCCTTTTCACAGTGAGATCTATGCGATATGGCCGAGAAATGTAATTTTGATGTTAACTCACAAACCGCTGCGCAGAAGTCAACCAAACTTCACCCAATAGTGTATTGTATCACATTCTAGTAGTTACATTTGAAAATTTCGTTCTAGGACATTTGGTTTGAGCGCAATCTTTAAACTTAGGTCAAAAAAGCCATTTAAGCCTTTTCACAGTGAGATCTATGCGATATGGCCGAGAAATGTAATTTTGATGTTAACTCCCAAACCGCTGCGCAGAAGTCAACCAAACTTCACCCAATAGTGTATTGTATCACAATCTAGTAGTTACATTTGAAAATTTTGTTCTAGGACATTTTGTTTGAACGCAATCATCAAACTTAATTAAAAAAGTCATTTAAGCCTTTTCACAGTGAGATCTATGCGATATGGCCGAGAAATGTAATTTTGATGTTAACTCCCAAACCGCTGCGCAGAAGTCAACCAAACTTCACCCAATAGTGTATTGTATCACAATCTAGTAGTTACATTTGGAAATTTGGTTCTTGGACATTTGATTTGAGCGCAATCCTCAAACTTAGGTCAAAAAAGCCATTTAAGCCTTTTCACAGTGAGATCTATGCGATATGGCCGAGAAATGTAATTTTGATGTTAACTCCCAAACCGCTGCGCAGAAGTCAACCAAACTTCACCCAATAGTGTATTGTATCACAATCTAGTAGTTACATTTGAAAATTTTGTTCTAGGACATTTTGTTTGAACGCAATCATCAAACTTAATTAAAAAAGTCATTTAAGACTTTTCACAGTGAGATCTATGCGATATGGCCGAGAAATGTAATTTTGATGTTAACTCCCAAACCGCTGCGCAGAAGTCAACCAAACTTCACCCAATAGTGTATTGTATCACATTCTAGTAGTTACATTTGAAAATTTCGTTCTAGGACATTTGGTTTGAGCGCAATCATTAAACTTAGGTCAAAAAAGCCATTTAAGCCTTTTCACAGTGAGATCTATGCGATATGGCCGAGAAATGTAATTTTGATGTTAACTCCCAAACCGCTGCGCAGAAGTCAACCAAACTTCACCCAATAGTGTATTGTATCACAATCTAGTAGTTACATTTGAAAATTTTGTTCTAGGAAATTTTGTTTGAGCGCAATCATCAAACTTAATTAAAAAAGTCATTTAAGCCTTTTCACAGTGAGATCTATGCGATATGGCCGAGAAATGTAATTTTGATGTTAACTCCCAAACCGCTGCGCAGAAGTCAACCAAACTTCACCCATTAGTGTATTGTATCACAATCTAGTAGTTACATGTGAAAATTTGGTTCTAGGACATTTGATTTGAGCGAAATCCTCAAACTTAGGTCAAAAAAGCCATTTAAGCCTTTTCACAGTGAGATCTATGCGATATGGCCGAGAAATGTAATTTTGATGTTAACTCCCAAACCGCTGCGCAGAAGTCAACCAAACTTCACCCAATAGTGTATTGTATCACATTCTAGTAGTTACATTTGAAAATTTCGTTCTAGGACATTTGGTTTGAGCGCAATCATTAAACTTAATTAAAAAAGTCATTTAAGCCTTTTCACAGTGAGATCTATGCGATATGGCCGAGAAATGTAATTTTGATGTTAACTCCCAAACCGCTGCGCAGAAGTCAACTAAACTTCACCCAATAGTGTATTGTATCACATTCTAGTAGTTACATTTGAAAATTTCGTTCTAGGACATTTTGTTTGAGCGCAATCATTAAACTTAATTAAAAAAGTCATTTAAGCCTTTTCACAGTGAGATCTATGCGATATGGCCGAGAAATGTAATTTTGATGTTAACTCCCAAACCGCTGCGCAGAAGTCAACCAAACTTCACCCAATAGTGTATTGTATCACAATCTAGTAGTTACATTTGAAAATTTTGTTCTATGACATTTTGTTTGAACGCAATCATCAAACTTAATTAAAAAAGTCATTTAAGCCTTTTCACAGTGAGATCTATGCGATATGGCCGAGAAATGTAATTTTGATGTTAACTCCCAAACCGCTGCGCAGAAGTCAACCAAACTTCACCCAATAGTGTATTGTATCACAATCTAGTAGTTACATGTGGAAATTTGGTTCTAGGACATTTGATTTGAGCGCAGTCCTCAAACTTAGGTCAAAAAAGCCATTTAAGCCTTTTCACAGTGAGATCTATGCGATATGGCCGAGAAATGTAATTTTGATGTTAACTCCCAAACCGCTGCGCAGAAGTCAACCAAACTTCACCCAATAGTGTATTGTATCACAATCTAGTAGTTACATTTGAAAATTTTGTTCTAGGACATTTTGTTTGAGCGCAATCATCAAACTTAATTAAAAAAGTCATTTAAGCCTTTTCACAGTGAGATCTATGCGATATGGCCGAGAAATGTAATTTTGATGTTAACTCCCAAACCGCTGCGCAGAAGTCAACCAAACTTCACCCATTAGTGTATTGTATCACAATCTAGTAGTTACATGTGGAAATTTGGTTATTGGACATTTGGTTTGAGCGCAATCATTAAACTTAGGTCAAAAAAGCCATTTAAGCCTTTTCACAGTGAGATCTATGCGATATGGCCGAGAAATGTAATTTTGATGTTAACTCCCAAACCGCTGCGCAGAAGTCAACCAAACTTCACCCAATAGTGTATTGTATCACAATCTAGTAGTTACATTTGAAAATTTTGTTCTGGGAAATTTGGTTTGAGCGCAATCATTAAACTTAATTAAAAAAGTCATTTAAGCCTTTTCACAGTGAGATCTATGCGATATGGCCGAGAAATGTAATTTTGATGTTAACTCCCAAACCGCTGCGCAGAAGTCAACTAAACTTCACCCAATAGTGTATTGTATCACATTCTAGTAGTTACATTTGAAAATTTCGTTCTAGGACATTTTGTTTGAGCGCAATCATTAAACTTAATTAAAAAAGTCATTTAAGCCTTTTCACAGTGAGATCTATGCGATATGGCCGAGAAATGTAATTTTGATGTTAACTCCCAAACCGCTGCGCAGAAGTCAACCAAACTTCACCCAATAGTGTATTGTATCACAATCTAGTAGTTACATTTGAAAATTTTGTTCTATGACATTTTGTTTGAACGCAATCATCAAACTTAATTAAAAAAGTCATTTAAGCCTTTTCACAGTGAGATCTATGCGATATGGCCGAGAAATGTAATTTTGATGTTAACTCCCAAACCGCTGCGCAGAAGTCAACCAAACTTCACCCAATAGTGTATTGTATCACAATCTAGTAGTTACATGTGGAAATTTGGTTCTAGGACATTTGATTTGAGCGCAGTCCTCAAACTTAGGTCAAAAAAGCCATTTAAGCCTTTTCACAGTGAGATCTATGCGATATGGCCGAGAAATGTAATTTTGATGTTAACCCCCAAACCGCTGCGCAGAAGTCAACCAAACTTCACCCAATAGTGTATTGTATCACAATCTAGTAGTTACATTTGAAAATTTTGTTCTAGGACATTTTGTTTGAGCGCAATCATCAAACTTAATTAAAAAAGTCATTTAAGCCTTTTCACAGTGAGATCTATGCGATATGGCCGAGAAATGTAATTTTGATGTTAACTCCCAAACCGCTGCGCAGAAGTCAACCAAACTTCACCCATTAGTGTATTGTATCACAATCTAGTAGTTACATGTGGAAATTTGGTTATTGGACATTTGGTTTGAGCGCAATCATTAAACTTAGGTCAAAAAAGCCATTTAAGCCTTTTCACAGTGAGATCTATGCGATATGGCCGAGAAATGTAATTTTGATGTTAACTCCCAAACCGCTGCGCAGAAGTCAACCAAACTTCACCCAATAGTGTATTGTATCACAATCTAGTAGTTACATTTGAAAATTTTGTTCTGGGAAATTTTGTTTGAGCGCAATCATTAAACTTAATTAAAAAAGTCATTTAAGCCTTTTCACAGTGAGATCTATGCGATATGGCCGAGAAATGTAATTTTGATGTTAACTCCCAAACCGCTGCGCAGAAGTCAACCAAACTTCACCCATTTGTGTATTGTATCACAATCTAGTAATTACATGTGGAAATTTGGTTCTACGACATTTGATTTGAGCGCAATCATCAAACTTAGGTCAAAAAAGCCATTTAAGCCTTTTCACAGTGAGATCTATGCGATATGGCCGAGAAATGTAATTTTGATGTTAACTCCCAAACCGCTGCGCAGAAGTCAACCAAACTTCACCCAATAGTGTATTGTATCACAATCTAGTAGTTACATTTGAAAATTTTGTTCTAGGACATTTTGTTTGAACGCAATCATCAAACTTAATTAAAAAAGTCATTTAAGCCTTTTCACAGTGAGATCTATGCGATATGGCCGAGAAATGTAATTTTGATGTTAACTCCCAAACCGCTGCGCAGAAGTCAACCAAACTTCAACCATTAGTGTATTGTATCACAATCTAGTAGTTACATGTGGAAATTTGGTTCTAGGACATTTGATTTGAGCGCAGTCCTCAAACTTAGGTCAAAAAAGCCATTTAAGCCTTTTCACAGTGAGATCTATGCGATATGGCCGAGAAATGTAATTTTGATGTTAACTCCCAAACCGCTGCGCAGAAGTCAACCAAACTTCACCCAATAGTGTATTGTATCACAATCTAGTAGTTACATTTGAAAATTTTGTTCTAGGACATTTTGTTTGAGCGCAATCATCAAACTTAATTAAAAAAGTCATTTAAGCCTTTTCACAGTGAGATCTATGCGATATGGCCGAGAAATGTAATTTTGATGTTAACTCCCAAACCGCTGCGCAGAAGTCAACCAAACTTCACCCATTAGTGTATTGTATCACATTCTAGTAGTTACATGTGGAAATTTGGTTATTGGACATTTGGTTTGAGCGCAATCATTAAACTTAGGTCAAAAAAGCCATTTAAGCCTTTTCACAGTGAGATCTATGCGATATGGCCGAGAAATGTAATTTTGATGTTAACTCCCAAACCGCTGCGCAGAAGTCAACCAAACTTCACCCAATAGTGTATTGTATCACAATCTAGTAGTTACATTTGAAAATTTTGTTCTGGGAAATTTTGTTTGAGCGCAATCATTAAACTTAATTAAAAAAGTCATTTAAGCCTTTTCACAGTGAGATCTATGCGATATGGCCGAGAAATGTAATTTTGATGTTAACTCCCAAACCGCTGCGCAGAAGTCAACCAAACTTCACCCATTTGTGTATTGTATCACAATCTAGTAATTACATGTGGAAATTTGGTTCTACGACATTTGATTTGAGCGCAATCATCAAACTTAGGTCAAAAAAGCCATTTAAGCCTTTTCACAGTGAGATCTATGCGATATGGCCGAGAAATGTAATTTTGATGTTAACTCCCAAACCGCTGCGCAGAAGTCAACCAAACTTCACCCATTAGTGTATTGTATCACAATCTAGTAGTTACATGTGGAAATTTGGTTTTTGGACATTTGGTTTGAGCGCAATCATTAAACTTAGGTCAAAAAAGCCATTTAAGCCTTTTCACAGTGAGATCTATGCGATATGGCCGAGAAATGTAATTTTGATGTTAACTCCCAAACCGCTGCGCAGAAGTCAACCAAACTTCACCCAATAGTGTATTGTATCACAATCTAATAGTTACATTTGAAAATTTTGTTCTAGGAAATTTTGTTTGAGCGCAATCATCAAACTTAATTAAAAAAGTCATTTAAGCCTTTTCACAGTGAGATCTATGCGATATGGCCGAGAAATGTAATTTTGATGTTAACTCCCAAACCTCTGCGCAGAAGTCAACCAAACTTCACCCATTAGTGTATTGTATCACATTCTAGTAGTTACATTTGAAAATTTCGTTCTAGGACATTTTGTTTGAGCGCAATCATTAAACTTAATTAAAAAAGTCATTTAAGCCTTTTCACAGTGAGATCTATGCGATATGGCCGAGAAATGTAATTTTGATGTTAACTCCCAAACCGCTGCGCAGAAGTCAACCAAACTTCACCCAATAGTGTATTGTATCACAATCTAGTAGTTACATTTGAAAATTTTGTTCTATGACATTTTGTTTGAACGCAATCATCAAACTTAATTAAAAAAGTCATTTAAGCCTTTTCACAGTGAGATCTATGCGATATGGCCGAGAAATGTAATTTTGATGTTAACTCCCAAACCGCTGCGCAGAAGTCAACCAAACTTCACCCAATAGTGTATTGTATCACAATCTAGTAGTTACATGTGGAAATTTGGTTCTAGGACATTTGATTTGAGCGCAGTCCTCAAACTTAGGTCAAAAAAGCCATTTAAGCCTTTTCACAGTGAGATCTATGCGATATGGCCGAGAAATGTAATTTTGATGTTAACTCCCAAACCGCTGCGCAGAAGTCAACCAAACTTCACCCAATAGTGTATTGTATCACAATCTAGTAGTTACATTTGAAAATTTTGTTCTAGGACATTTTGTTTGAGCGCAATCATCAAACTTAATTAAAAAAGTCATTTAAGCCTTTTCACAGTGAGATCTATGCGATATGGCCGAGAAATGTAATTTTGATGTTAACTCCCAAACCGCTGCGCAGAAGTCAACCAAACTTCACCCAATAGTGTATTGTATCAGAATCTAGTAGTTACATTTGAAAATTTTGTTCTAGGACATTTTGTTTGAACGCAATCATCAAACTTAATTAAAAAAGTCATTTAAGCCTTTTCACGGTGAGATCTATGCGATATGGCCGAGAAATGTAATTTTGATGTTAACTCCCAAACCGCTGCGCAGAAGTCAACCAAACTTCACCCAATAGTGTATTGTATCACATTCTAGTAGTTACATTTGAAAATTTCGTTCTAGGACATTTGGTTTGAGCGCAATCATTAAACTTAGGTCAAAAAAGCCATTTAAGCCTTTTCACAGTGAGATCTATGCGATATGGCCGAGAAATGTAATTTTGATGTTAACTCCCAAACCGCTGCGCAGAAGTCAACCAAACTTCACCCAATAGTGTATTGTATCACAATCTAGTAGTTACATTTGAAAATTTTGTTCTAGGAAATTTTTTTTGAGCGCAATCATCAAACTTAATTAAAAAAGTCATTTAAGCCTTTTCATAGTGAGATCTATACGATATGGCCGAGAAATGTAATTTTGATGTTAACTCCCAAACCTCTGCGCAGAAGTCAACCAAACTTCACCCATTAGTGTATTGTATCACAATCTAGTAGTTACATGTGGAAATTTGGTTCTAGGACATTTGATTTGAGCGCAATCCTCAAACTTAGGTCAAAAAAGCCATTTAAGCCTTTTCACAGTGAGATCTATGCGATATGGCCGAGAAATGTAATTTTGATGTTAACTCCCAAACCGCTGCGCAGAAGTCAACCAAACTTCACCCAATAGTGTATTGTATCACATTCTAGTAGTTACATTTGAAAATTTCGTTCTAGGACATTTGGTTTGAGCGCAATCTTTAAACTTAGGTCAAAAAAGCCATTTAAGCCTTTTCACAGTGAGATCTATGCGATATGGCCGAGAAATGTAATTTTGATGTTAACTCCCAAACCGCTGCGCAGAAGTCAACCAAACTTCACCCAATAGTGTATTGTATCACAATCTAGTAGTTACATTTGAAAATTTTGTTCTAGGACATTTTGTTTGAACGCAATCATCAAACTTAATTAAAAAAGTCATTTAAGCCTTTTCACAGTGAGATCTATGCGATATGGCCGAGAAATGTAATTTTGATGTTAACTCCCAAACCGCTGCGCAGAAGTCAACCAAACTTCACCCAATAGTGTATTGTATCACAATCTAGTAGTTACATTTGAAAATTTTGTTCTATGACATTTTGTTTGAACGCAATCATCAAACTTAATTAAAAAAGTCATTTAAGCCTTTTCACAGTGAGATCTATGCGATATGGCCGAGAAATGTAATTTTGATGTTAACTCCCAAACCGCTGCGCAGAAGTCAACCAAACTTCACCCATTAGTGTATTGTATCACAATCTAGTAGTTACATGTGGAAATTTGGTTATTGGACATTTGGTTTGAGCGCAATCATCAAACTTAGGTCAAAAAAGCCATTTAAGCCTTTTCACAGTGAGATCTATGCGATATGGCCGAGAAATGTAATTTTGATGTTAACTCCCAAACCGCTGCGCAGAAGTCAACCAAACTTCACCCAATAGTGTATTGTATCACAATCTAGTAGTTACATTTGAAAATTTTGTTCTAGGAAATTTTGTTTGAGCGCAATCATCAAACTTAATTAAAAAAGTCATTTAAGCCTTTTCACAGTGAGATCTATGCGATATGGCCGAGAAATGTAATTTTGATGTTAACTCCCAAACCTCTGCGCAGAAGTCAACCAAACTTCACCCAATAGTGTATTGTATCACAATCTAGTAGTTACATGTGGAAATTTGGTTCTAGGACATTTGATTTGAGAGCAATCTTTAAACTTAGGTCAAAAAAGCCATTTAAGCCTTTTCACAGTGAGATCTATGCGATATGGCCGAGAAATGTAATTTTGATGTTAACTCCCAAACCGCTGCGCAGAAGTCAACCAAACTTCACCCAATAGTGTATTGTATCACAATCTAGTAGTTACATTTGGAAATTTTGTTCTTGGACATTTGATTTGAGTGCAATCCTCAAACTTAGGTCAAAAAAGCCATTTAAGCCTTTTCACAGTGAGATCTATGCGATATGGCCGAGAAATGTAATTTTGATGTTAACTCCCAAACCGCTGCGCAGAAGTCAACCAAACTTCACCCATTAGTGTATTGTATCACAATCTAGTAGTTACATGTGGAAATTTGGTTCTAGGACATTTGATTTGAGCGCAATCCTCAAACTTAGGTCAAAAAAGCCATTTAAGCCTTTTCACAGTGAGATCTATGCGATATGGCCGAGAAATGTAATTTTGATGTTAACTCCCAAACCGCTGCGCAGAAGTCAACCAAACTTCACCCAATAGTGTATTGTATCACATTCTAGTAGTTACATTTGAAAATTTCGTTCTAGGACATTTGGTTTGAGCGCAATCTTTAAACTTAGGTCAAAAAAGCCATTTAAGCCTTTTCACAGTGAGATCTATGCGATATGGCCGAGAAATGTAATTTTGATGTTAACTCCCAAACCGCTGCGCAGAAGTCAACCAAACTTCACCCAATAGTGTATTGTATCACAATCTAGTAGTTACATTTGAAAATTTGGTTCTACGACATTTGATTTGAGCGCAATCATCAAACTTAGGTCAAAAAAGCCATTTAAGCCTTTTCACAGTGAGATCTATGCGATATGGCCGAGAAATGTAATTTTGATGTTAACTCCCAAACCGCTGCGCAGAAGTCAACCAAACTTCACCCATTAGTGTATTGTATCACAATCTAGTAGTTACATGTGGAAATTTGGTTTTTGGACATTTGGTTTGAGCGCAATCATTAAACTTAGGTCAAAAAAGCCATTTAAGCCTTTTCACAGTGAGATCTATGCGATATGGCCGAGAAATGTAATTTTGATGTTAACTCCCAAACCGCTGCGCAGAAGTCAACCAAACTTCACCCAATAGTGTATTGTATCACAATCTAATAGTTACATTTGAAAATTTTGTTCTAGGAAATTTTGTTTGAGCGCAATCATCAAACTTAATTAAAAAAGTCATTTAAGCCTTTTCACAGTGAGATCTATGCGATATGGCCGAGAAATGTAATTTTGATGTTAACTCCCAAACCTCTGCGCAGAAGTCAACCAAACTTCACCCATTAGTGTATTGTATCACAATCTAGTAGTTACATTTGGAAATTTGGTTCTAGGACATTTGATTTGAGCGCAATCCTCAAACTTAGGTCAAAAAAGCCATTTAAGCCTTTTCACAGTGAGATCTATGCGATATGGCCGAGAAATGTAATTTTGATGTTAACTCCCAAACCGCTGCGCAGAAGTCAACCAAACTTCACCCAATAGTGTATTGTATCACAATCTAGTAGTTACATTTGAAAATTTTGTTCTAGGAAATTTTGTTTGAGCGCAATCATCAAACTTAATTAAAAAAGTCATTTAAGCCTTTTCACAGTGAGATCTATGCGATATGGCCGAGAAATGTAATTTTGATGTTAACTCCCAAACCGCTGCGCAGAAGTCAACCAAACTTCACCCAATAGTGTATTGTATCACAATCTAGTAGTTACATTTGAAAATGTTGTTCTAGGACATTTTGTTTGAACGCAATCATCAAACTTAATTAAAAAAGTCATTTAAGCCTTTTCACGGTGAGATCTATGCGATATGGCCGAGAAATGTAATTTTGATGTTAACTCCCAAACCGCTGCGCAGAAGTCAACCAAACTTCACCCAATAGTGTATTGTATCACATTCTAGTAGTTACATTTGAAAATTTCGTTCTAGGACATTTGGTTTGAGCGCAATCATTAAACTTAGGTCAAAAAAGCCATTTAAGCCTTTTCACAGTGAGATCTATGCGATATGGCCGAGAAATGTAATTTTGATGTTAACTCCCAAACCGCTGCGCAGAAGTCAACCAAACTTCACCCAATAGTGTATTGTATCACAATCTAGTAGTTACATTTGAAAATTTTGTTCTAGGAAATTTTTTTTGAGCGCAATCATCAAACTTAATTAAAAAAGTCATTTAAGCCTTTTCATAGTGAGATCTATACGATATGGCCGAGAAATGTAATTTTGATGTTAACTCCCAAACCTCTGCGCAGAAGTCAACCAAACTTCACCCATTAGTGTATTGTATCACAATCTAGTAGTTACATGTGGAAATTTGGTTCTAGGACATTTGATTTGAGCGCAATCCTCAAACTTAGGTCAAAAAAGCCATTTAAGCCTTTTCACAGTGAGATCTATGCGATATGGCCGAGAAATGTAATTTTGATGTTAACTCCCAAACCGCTGCGCAGAAGTCAACCAAACTTCACCCAATAGTGTATTGTATCACATTCTAGTAGTTACATTTGAAAATTTCGTTCTAGGACATTTGGTTTGAGCGCAATCTTTAAACTTAGGTCAAAAAAGCCATTTAAGCCTTTTCACAGTGAGATCTATGCGATATGGCCGAGAAATGTAATTTTGATGTTAACTCCCAAACCGCTGCGCAGAAGTCAACCAAACTTCACCCAATAGTGTATTGTATCACAATCTAGTAGTTACATTTGAAAATTTTGTTCTAGGACATTTTGTTTGAACGCAATCATCAAACTTAATTAAAAAAGTCATTTAAGCCTTTTCACAGTGAGATCTATGCGATATGGCCGAGAAATGTAATTTTGATGTTAACTCCCAAACCGCTGCGCAGAAGTCAACCAAACTTCACCCAATAGTGTATTGTATCACAATCTAGTAGTTACATTTGAAAATTTTGTTCTAGGACATTTTGTTTGAACGCAATCATCAAACTTAATTAAAAAAGTCATTTAAGCCTTTTCACAGTGAGATCTATGCGATATGGCCGAGAAATGTAATTTTGATGTTAACTCCCAAACCGCTGCGCAGAAGTCAACCAAACTTCACCCATTAGTGTATTGTATCACAATCTAGTAGTTACATGTGGAAATTTGGTTATTGGACATTTGGTTTGAGCGCAATCATCAAACTTAGGTCAAAAAAGCCATTTAAGCCTTTTCACAGTGAGATCTATGCGATATGGCCGAGAAATGTAATTTTGATGTTAACTCCCAAACCGCTGCGCAGAAGTCAACCAAACTTCACCCAATAGTGTATTGTATCACAATCTAGTAGTTACATTTGAAAATTTTGTTCTAGGAAATTTTGTTTGAGCGCAATCATCAAACTTAATTAAAAAAGTCATTTAAGCCTTTTCACAGTGAGATCTATGCGATATGGCCGAGAAATGTAATTTTGATGTTAACTCCCAAACCTCTGCGCAGAAGTCAACCAAACTTCACCCAATAGTGTATTGTATCACAATCTAGTAGTTACATGTGGAAATTTGGTTCTAGGACATTTGATTTGAGAGCAATCTTTAAACTTAGGTCAAAAAAGCCATTTAAGCCTTTTCACAGTGACATCTATGCGATATGGCCGAGAAATGTAATTTTGATGTTAACTCCCAAACCGCTGCGCAGAAGTCAACCAAACTTCACCCAATAGTGTATTGTATCACAATCTAGTAGTTACATTTGGAAATTTTGTTCTTGGACATTTGATTTGAGTGCAATCCTCAAACTTAGGTCAAAAAAGCCATTTAAGCCTTTTCACAGTGAGATCTATGCGATATGGCCGAGAAATGTAATTTTGATGTTAACTCCCAAACCGCTGCGCAGAAGTCAACCAAACTTCACCCATTAGTGTATTGTATCACAATCTAGTAGTTACATGTGGAAATTTGGTTCTAGGACATTTGATTTGAGCGCAATCCTCAAACTTAGGTCAAAAAAGCCATTTAAGCCTTTTCACAGTGAGATCTATGCGATATGGCCGAGAAATGTAATTTTGATGTTAACTCCCAAACCGCTGCGCAGAAGTCAACCAAACTTCACCCAATAGTGTATTGTATCACATTCTAGTAGTTACATTTGAAAATTTCGTTCTAGGACATTTGGTTTGAGCGCAATCTTTAAACTTAGGTCAAAAAAGCCATTTAAGCCTTTTCACAGTGAGATCTATGCGATATGGCCGAGAAATGTAATTTTGATGTTAACTCCCAAACCGCTGCGCAGAAGTCAACCAAACTTCACCCAATAGTGTATTGTATCACAATCTAGTAGTTACATTTGAAAATTTAGTTCTAGGACATTTTGTTTGAACGCAATCATCAAACTTAATTAAAAAAGTCATTTAAGCCTTTTCACAGTGAGATCTATGCGATATGGCCGAGAAATGTAATTTTGATGTTAACTCCCAAACCGCTGCGCAGAAGTCAACCAAACTTCACCCAATAGTGTATTGTATCACAATCTAGTAGTTACATTTGAAAATTTTGTTCTAGGACATTTTGTTTGAACGCAATCATCAAACTTAATTAAAAAAGTCATTTAAGCCTTTTCACGGTGAGATCTATGCGATATGGCCGAGAAATGTAATTTTGATGTTAACTCCCAAACCGCTGCGCAGAAGTCAACCAAACTTCACCCAATAGTGTATTGTATCACATTCTAGTAGTTACATTTGAAAATTTCGTTCTAGGACATTTGGTTTGAGCGCAATCATTAAACTTAGGTCAAAAAAGCCATTTAAGCCTTTTCACAGTGAGATCTATGCGATATGGCCGAGAAATGTAATTTTGATGTTAACTCCCAAACCGCTGCGCAGAAGTCAACTAAACTTCACCCAATAGTGTATTGTATCACATTCTAGTAGTTACATTTGAAAATTTCGTTCTAGGACATTTGGTTTGAGCGCAATCATTAAACTTAATTAAAAAAGTCATTTAAGCCTTTTCACAGTGAGATCTATGCGATATGGCCGAGAAATGTAATTTTGATGTTAACTCCCAAACCGCTGCGCAGAAGTCAACCAAACTTCACCCATTAGTGTATTGTATTACAATCTAGTAATTACATGTGGAAATTTGGTTCTAGGACATTTGATTTGAGCGCAATCCTCAAACTTAGGTCAAAAAAGCCATTTAAGCCTTTTCACAGTGAGATCTATGCGATATGGCCGAGAAATGTAATTTTGATGTTAACTCCCAAACCGCTGCGCAGAAGTCAACCAAACTTCACCCAATAGTGTATTGTATCACAATCTAGTAGTTACATTTGAAAATTTTGTTCTAGGAAATTTTGTTTGAGCGCAATCATCAAACTTAATTAAAAAAGTCATTTAAGCCTTTTCACAGTGAGATCTATACGATATGGCCGAGAAATGTAATTTTGATGTTAACTCCCAAACCTCTGCGCAGAAGTCAACCAAACTTCACCCATTAGTGTATTGTATCACAATCTAGTAGTTACATGTGGAAATTTGGTTCTAGGACATTTGATTTGAGCGCAATCCTCAAACTTAGGTCAAAAAAGCCATTTAGGCCTTTTCACAGTGAGATCTATGCGATATGGCCGAGAAATGTAATTTTGATGTTAACTCACAAACCGCTGCGCAGAAGTCAACCAAACTTCACCCAATAGTGTATTGTATCACATTCTAGTAGTTACATTTGAAAATTTCGTTCTAGGACATTTGGTTTGAGCGCAATCTTTAAACTTAGGTCAAAAAAGCCATTTAAGCCTTTTCACAGTGAGATCTATGCGATATGGCCGAGAAATGTAATTTTGATGTTAACTCCCAAACCGCTGCGCAGAAGTCAACCAAACTTCACCCAATAGTGTATTGTATCACAATCTAGTAGTTACATTTGAAAATTTTGTTCTAGGACATTTTGTTTGAACGCAATCATCAAACTTAATTAAAAAAGTCATTTAAGCCTTTTCACAGTGAGATCTATGCGATATGGCCGAGAAATGTAATTTTGATGTTAACTCCCAAACCGCTGCGCAGAAGTCAACCAAACTTCACCCAATAGTGTATTGTATCACAATCTAGTAGTTACATTTGGAAATTTGGTTCTTGGACATTTGATTTGAGCGCAATCCTCAAACTTAGGTCAAAAAAGCCATTTAAGCCTTTTCACAGTGAGATCTATGCGATATGGCCGAGAAATGTAATTTTGATGTTAACTCCCAAACCGCTGCGCAGAAGTCAACCAAACTTCACCCAATAGTGTATTGTATCACAATCTAGTAGTTACATTTGAAAATTTTGTTCTAGGACATTTTGTTTGAACGCAATCATCAAACTTAATTAAAAAAGTCATTTAAGACTTTTCACAGTGAGATCTATGCGATATGGCCGAGAAATGTAATTTTGATGTTAACTCCCAAACCGCTGCGCAGAAGTCAACCAAACTTCACCCAATAGTGTATTGTATCACATTCTAGTAGTTACATTTGAAAATTTCGTTCTAGGACATTTGGTTTGAGCGCAATCATTAAACTTAGGTCAAAAAAGCCATTTAAGCCTTTTCACAGTGAGATCTATGCGATATGGCCGAGAAATGTAATTTTGATGTTAACTCCCAAACCGCTGCGCAGAAGTCAACCAAACTTCACCCAATAGTGTATTGTATCACAATCTAGTAGTTACATTTGAAAATTTTGTTCTAGGAAATTTTGTTTGAGCGCAATCATCAAACTTAATTAAAAAAGTCATTTAAGCCTTTTCACAGTGAGATCTATGCGATATGGCCGAGAAATGTAATTTTGATGTTAACTCCCAAACCGCTGCGCAGAAGTCAACCAAACTTCACCCATTAGTGTATTGTATCACAATCTAGTAGTTACATGTGAAAATTTGGTTCTAGGACATTTGATTTGAGCGAAATCCTCAAACTTAGGTCAAAAAAGCCATTTAAGCCTTTTCACAGTGAGATCTATGCGATATGGCCGAGAAATGTAATTTTGATGTTAACTCCCAAACCGCTGCGCAGAAGTCAACCAAACTTCACCCAATAGTGTATTGTATCACATTCTAGTAGTTACATTTGAAAATTTCGTTCTAGGACATTTGGTTTGAGCGCAATCATTAAACTTAGGTCAAAAAAGCCATTTAAGCCTTTTCACAGTGAGATCTATGCGATATGGCCGAGAAATGTAATTTTGATGTTAACTCCCAAACCGCTGCGCAGAAGTCAACTAAACTTCACCCAATAGTGTATTGTATCACATTCTAGTAGTTACATTTGAAAATTTCGTTCTAGGACATTTTGTTTGAGCGCAATCATTAAACTTAATTAAAAAAGTCATTTAAGCCTTTTCACAGTGAGATCTATGCGATATGGCCGAGAAATGTAATTTTGATGTTAACTCCCAAACCGCTGCGCAGAAGTCAACCAAACTTCACCCAATAGTGTATTGTATCACAATCTAGTAGTTACATTTGAAAATTTTGTTCTAGGACATTTTGTTTGAACGCAATCATCAAACTTAATTAAAAAAGTCATTTAAGCCTTTTCACGGTGAGATCTATGCGATATGGCCGAGAAATGTAATTTTGATGTTAACTCCCAAACCGCTGCGCAGAAGTCAACCAAACTTCACCCAATAGTGTATTGTATCACATTCTAGTAGTTACATTTGAAAATTTCGTTCTAGGACATTTGGTTTGAGCGCAATCATTAAACTTAGGTCAAAAAAGCCATTTAAGCCTTTTCACAGTGAGATCTATGCGATATGGCCGAGAAATGTAATTTTGATGTTAACTCCCAAACCGCTGCGCAGAAGTCAACCAAACTTCACCCAATAGTGTATTGTATCACAATCTAGTAGTTACATTTGAAAATTTTGTTCTAGGAAATTTTTTTTGAGCGCAATCATCAAACTTAATTAAAAAAGTCATTTAAGCCTTTTCATAGTGAGATCTATACGATATGGCCGAGAAATGTAATTTTGATGTTAACTCCCAAACCTCTGCGCAGAAGTCAACCAAACTTCACCCATTAGTGTATTGTATCACAATCTAGTAGTTACATGTGGAAATTTGGTTCTAGGACATTTGATTTGAGCGCAATCCTCAAACTTAGGTCAAAAAAGCCATTTAAGCCTTTTCACAGTGAGATCTATGCGATATGGCCGAGAAATGTAATTTTGATGTTAACTCCCAAACCGCTGCGCAGAAGTCAACCAAACTTCACCCAATAGTGTATTGTATCACATTCTAGTAGTTACATTTGAAAATTTCGTTCTAGGACATTTGGTTTGAGCGCAATCTTTAAACTTAGGTCAAAAAAGCCATTTAAGCCTTTTCACAGTGAGATCTATGCGATATGGCCGAGAAATGTAATTTTGATGTTAACTCCCAAACCGCTGCGCAGAAGTCAACCAAACTTCACCCAATAGTGTATTGTATCACAATCTAGTAGTTACATTTGAAAATTTTGTTCTAGGACATTTTGTTTGAACGCAATCATCAAACTTAATTAAAAAAGTCATTTAAGCCTTTTCACAGTGAGATCTATGCGATATGGCCGAGAAATGTAATTTTGATGTTAACTCCCAAACCGCTGCGCAGAAGTCAACCAAACTTCACCCAATAGTGTATTGTATCACAATCTAGTAGTTACATTTGAAAATTTTGTTCTATGACATTTTGTTTGAACGCAATCATCAAACTTAATTAAAAAAGTCATTTAAGCCTTTTCACAGTGAGATCTATGCGATATGGCCGAGAAATGTAATTTTGATGTTAACTCCCAAACCGCTGCGCAGAAGTCAACCAAACTTCACCCATTAGTGTATTGTATCACAATCTAGTAGTTACATGTGGAAATTTGGTTATTGGACATTTGGTTTGAGCGCAATCATCAAACTTAGGTCAAAAAAGCCATTTAAGCCTTTTCACAGTGAGATCTATGCGATATGGCCGAGAAATGTAATTTTGATGTTAACTCCCAAACCGCTGCGCAGAAGTCAACCAAACTTCACCCAATAGTGTATTGTATCACAATCTAGTAGTTACATTTGAAAATTTTGTTCTAGGAAATTTTGTTTGAGCGCAATCATCAAACTTAATTAAAAAAGTCATTTAAGCCTTTTCACAGTGAGATCTATGCGATATGGCCGAGAAATGTAATTTTGATGTTAACTCCCAAACCTCTGCGCAGAAGTCAACCAAACTTCACCCAATAGTGTATTGTATCACAATCTAGTAGTTACATGTGGAAATTTGGTTCTAGGACATTTGATTTGAGAGCAATCTTTAAACTTAGGTCAAAAAAGCCATTTAAGCCTTTTCACAGTGAGATCTATGCGATATGGCCGAGAAATGTAATTTTGATGTTAACTCCCAAACCGCTGCGCAGAAGTCAACCAAACTTCACCCAATAGTGTATTGTATCACAATCTAGTAGTTACATTTGGAAATTTTGTTCTTGGACATTTGATTTGAGTGCAATCCTCAAACTTAGGTCAAAAAAGCCATTTAAGCCTTTTCACAGTGAGATCTATGCGATATGGCCGAGAAATGTAATTTTGATGTTAACTCCCAAACCGCTGCGCAGAAGTCAACCAAACTTCACCCATTAGTGTATTGTATCACAATCTAGTAGTTACATGTGGAAATTTGGTTCTAGGACATTTGATTTGAGCGCAATCCTCAAACTTAGGTCAAAAAAGCCATTTAAGCCTTTTCACAGTGAGATCTATGCGATATGGCCGAGAAATGTAATTTTGATGTTAACTCCCAAACCGCTGCGCAGAAGTCAACCAAACTTCACCCAATAGTGTATTGTATCACATTCTAGTAGTTACATTTGAAAATTTCGTTCTAGGACATTTGGTTTGAGCGCAATCTTTAAACTTAGGTCAAAAAAGCCATTTAAGCCTTTTCACAGTGAGATCTATGCGATATGGCCGAGAAATGTAATTTTGATGTTAACTCCCAAACCGCTGCGCAGAAGTCAACCAAACTTCACCCAATAGTGTATTGTATCACAATCTAGTAGTTACATTTGAAAATTTGGTTCTACGACATTTGATTTGAGCGCAATCATCAAACTTAGGTCAAAAAAGCCATTTAAGCCTTTTCACAGTGAGATCTATGCGATATGGCCGAGAAATGTAATTTTGATGTTAACTCCCAAACCGCTGCGCAGAAGTCAACCAAACTTCACCCATTAGTGTATTGTATCACAATCTAGTAGTTACATGTGGAAATTTGGTTTTTGGACATTTGGTTTGAGCGCAATCATTAAACTTAGGTCAAAAAAGCCATTTAAGCCTTTTCACAGTGAGATCTATGCGATATGGCCGAGAAATGTAATTTTGATGTTAACTCCCAAACCGCTGCGCAGAAGTCAACCAAACTTCACCCAATAGTGTATTGTATCACAATCTAATAGTTACATTTGAAAATTTTGTTCTAGGAAATTTTGTTTGAGCGCAATCATCAAACTTAATTAAAAAAGTCATTTAAGCCTTTTCACAGTGAGATCTATGCGATATGGCCGAGAAATGTAATTTTGATGTTAACTCCCAAACCTCTGCGCAGAAGTCAACCAAACTTCACCCATTAGTGTATTGTATCACAATCTAGTAGTTACATTTGGAAATTTGGTTCTAGGACATTTGATTTGAGCGCAATCCTCAAACTTAGGTCAAAAAAGCCATTTAAGCCTTTTCACAGTGAGATCTATGCGATATGGCCGAGAAATGTAATTTTGATGTTAACTCCCAAACCGCTGCGCAGAAGTCAACCAAACTTCACCCAATAGTGTATTGTATCACATTCTAGTAGTTACATTTGAAAATTTCGTTCTAGGACATTTGGTTTGAGCGCAATCTTTAAACTTATGTCAAAAAAGCCATTTAAGCCTTTTCACAGTGAGATCTATGCGATATGGCCGAGAAATGTAATTTTGATGTTAACTCCCAAACCGCTGCGCAGAAGTCAACCAAACTTCACCCAATAGTGTATTGTATCACAATCTAGTAGTTACATTTGAAAATTTTGTTCTAGGAAATTTTGTTTGAGCGCAATCATCAAACTTAATTAAAAAAGTCATTTAAGCCTTTTCACAGTGAGATCTATGCGATATGGCCGAGAAATGTAATTTTGATGTTAACTCCCAAACCGCTGCGCAGAAGTCAACCAAACTTCACCCAATAGTGTATTGTATCACAATCTAGTAGTTACATTTGAAAATGTTGTTCTAGGACATTTTGTTTGAACGCAATCATCAAACTTAATTAAAAAAGTCATTTAAGCCTTTTCACGGTGAGATCTATGCGATATGGCCGAGAAATGTAATTTTGATGTTAACTCCCAAACCGCTGCGCAGAAGTCAACCAAACTTCACCCAATAGTGTATTGTATCACATTCTAGTAGTTACATTTGAAAATTTCGTTCTAGGACATTTGGTTTGAGCGCAATCATTAAACTTAGGTCAAAAAAGCCATTTAAGCCTTTTCACAGTGAGATCTATGCGATATGGCCGAGAAATGTAATTTTGATGTTAACTCCCAAACCGCTGCGCAGAAGTCAACCAAACTTCACCCAATAGTGTATTGTATCACAATCTAGTAGTTACATTTGAAAATTTTGTTCTAGGAAATTTTTTTTGAGCGCAATCATCAAACTTAATTAAAAAAGTCATTTAAGCCTTTTCATAGTGAGATCTATACGATATGGCCGAGAAATGTAATTTTGATGTTAACTCCCAAACCTCTGCGCAGAAGTCAACCAAACTTCACCCATTAGTGTATTGTATCACAATCTAGTAGTTACATGTGGAAATTTGGTTCTAGGACATTTGATTTGAGCGCAATCCTCAAACTTAGGTCAAAAAAGCCATTTAAGCCTTTTCACAGTGAGATCTATGCGATATGGCCGAGAAATGTAATTTTAATGTTAACTCCCAAACCGCTGCGCAGAAGTCAACCAAACTTCACCCAATAGTGTATTGTATCACATTCTAGTAGTTACATTTGAAAATTTCGTTCTAGGACATTTGGTTTGAGCGCAATCTTTAAACTTAGGTCAAAAAAGCCATTTAAGCCTTTTCACAGTGAGATCTATGCGATATGGCCGAGAAATGTAATTTTGATGTTAACTCCCAAACCGCTGCGCAGAAGTCAACCAAACTTCACCCAATAGTGTATTGTATCACAATCTAGTAGTTACATTTGAAAATTTTGTTCTAGGACATTTTGTTTGAACGCAATCATCAAACTTAATTAAAAAAGTCATTTAAGCCTTTTCACAGTGAGATCTATGCGATATGGCCGAGAAATGTAATTTTGATGTTAACTCCCAAACCGCTGCGCAGAAGTCAACCAAACTTCACCCAATAGTGTATTGTATCACAATCTAGTAGTTACATTTGAAAATTTTGTTCTAGGACATTTTGTTTGAACGCAATCATCAAACTTAATTAAAAAAGTCATTTAAGCCTTTTCACAGTGAGATCTATGCGATATGGCCGAGAAATGTAATTTTGATGTTAACTCCCAAACCGCTGCGCAGAAGTCAACCAAACTTCACCCATTAGTGTATTGTATCACAATCTAGTAGTTACATGTGGAAATTTGGTTATTGGACATTTGGTTTGAGCGCAATCATCAAACTTAGGTCAAAAAAGCCATTTAAGCCTTTTCACAGTGAGATCTATGCGATATGGCCGAGAAATGTAATTTTGATGTTAACTCCCAAACCGCTGCGCAGAAGTCAACCAAACTTCACCCAATAGTGTATTGTATCACAATCTAGTAGTTACATTTGAAAATTTTGTTCTAGGAAATTTTGTTTGAGCGCAATCATCAAACTTAATTAAAAAAGTCATTTAAGCCTTTTCACAGTGAGATCTATGCGATATGGCCGAGAAATGTAATTTTGATGTTAACTCCCAAACCTCTGCGCAGAAGTCAACCAAACTTCACCCAATAGTGTATTGTATCACAATCTAGTAGTTACATGTGGAAATTTGGTTCTAGGACATTTGATTTGAGAGCAATCTTTAAACTTAGGTCAAAAAAGCCATTTAAGCCTTTTCACAGTGAGATCTATGCGATATGGCCGAGAAATGTAATTTTGATGTTAACTCCCAAACCGCTGCGCAGAAGTCAACCAAACTTCACCCAATAGTGTATTGTATCACAATCTAGTAGTTACATTTGGAAATTTTGTTCTTGGACATTTGATTTGAGTGCAATCCTCAAACTTAGGTCAAAAAAGCCATTTAAGCCTTTTCACAGTGAGATCTATGCGATATGGCCGAGAAATGTAATTTTGATGTTAACTCCCAAACCGCTGCGCAGAAGTCAACCAAACTTCACCCATTAGTGTATTGTATCACAATCTAGTAGTTACATGTGGAAATTTGGTTCTAGGACATTTGATTTGAGCGCAATCCTCAAACTTAGGTCAAAAAAGCCATTTAAGCCTTTTCACAGTGAGATCTATGCGATATGGCCGAGAAATGTAATTTTGATGTTAACTCCCAAACCGCTGCGCAGAAGTCAACCAAACTTCACCCAATAGTGTATTGTATCACATTCTAGTAGTTACATTTGAAAATTTCGTTCTAGGACATTTGGTTTGAGCGCAATCTTTAAACTTAGGTCAAAAAAGCCATTTAAGCCTTTTCACAGTGAGATCTATGCGATATGGCCGAGAAATGTAATTTTGATGTTAACTCCCAAACCGCTGCGCAGAAGTCAACCAAACTTCACCCAATAGTGTATTGTATCACAATCTAGTAGTTACATTTGAAAATTTAGTTCTAGGACATTTTGTTTGAACGCAATCATCAAACTTAATTAAAAAAGTCATTTAAGCCTTTTCACAGTGAGATCTATGCGATATGGCCGAGAAATGTAATTTTGATGTTAACTCCCAAACCGCTGCGCAGAAGTCAACCAAACTTCACCCAATAGTGTATTGTATCACAATCTAGTAGTTACATTTGAAAATTTTGTTCTAGGACATTTTGTTTGAACGCAATCATCAAACTTAATTAAAAAAGTCATTTAAGCCTTTTCACGGTGAGATCTATGCGATATGGCCGAGAAATGTAATTTTGATGTTAACTCCCAAACCGCTGCGCAGAAGTCAACCAAACTTCACCCAATAGTGTATTGTATCACATTCTAGTAGTTACATTTGAAAATTTCGTTCTAGGACATTTGGTTTGAGCGCAATCATTAAACTTAGGTCAAAAAAGCCATTTAAGCCTTTTCACAGTGAGATCTATGCGATATGGCCGAGAAATGTAATTTTGATGTTAACTCCCAAACCGCTGCGCAGAAGTCAACTAAACTTCACCCAATAGTGTATTGTATCACATTCTAGTAGTTACATTTGAAAATTTCGTTCTAGGACATTTGGTTTGAGCGCAATCATTAAACTTAATTAAAAAAGTCATTTAAGCCTTTTCACAGTGAGATCTATGCGATATGGCCGAGAAATGTAATTTTGATGTTAACTCCCAAACCGCTGCGCAGAAGTCAACCAAACTTCACCCATTAGTGTATTGTATTACAATCTAGTAATTACATGTGGAAATTTGGTTCTAGGACATTTGATTTGAGCGCAATCCTCAAACTTAGGTCAAAAAAGCCATTTAAGCCTTTTCACAGTGAGATCTATGCGATATGGCCGAGAAATGTAATTTTGATGTTAACTCCCAAACCGCTGCGCAGAAGTCAACCAAACTTCACCCAATAGTGTATTGTATCACAATCTAGTAGTTACATTTGAAAATTTTGTTCTAGGAAATTTTGTTTGAGCGCAATCATCAAACTTAATTAAAAAAGTCATTTAAGCCTTTTCACAGTGAGATCTATACGATATGGCCGAGAAATGTAATTTTGATGTTAACTCCCAAACCTCTGCGCAGAAGTCAACCAAACTTCACCCATTAGTGTATTGTATCACAATCTAGTAGTTACATGTGGAAATTTGGTTCTAGGACATTTGATTTGAGCGCAATCCTCAAACTTAGGTCAAAAAAGCCATTTAGGCCTTTTCACAGTGAGATCTATGCGATATGGCCGAGAAATGTAATTTTGATGTTAACTCACAAACCGCTGCGCAGAAGTCAACCAAACTTCACCCAATAGTGTATTGTATCACATTCTAGTAGTTACATTTGAAAATTTCGTTCTAGGACATTTGGTTTGAGCGCAATCTTTAAACTTAGGTCAAAAAAGCCATTTAAGCCTTTTCACAGTGAGATCTATGCGATATGGCCGAGAAATGTAATTTTGATGTTAACTCCCAAACCGCTGCGCAGAAGTCAACCAAACTTCACCCAATAGTGTATTGTATCACAATCTAGTAGTTACATTTGAAAATTTTGTTCTAGGACATTTTGTTTGAACGCAATCATCAAACTTAATTAAAAAAGTCATTTAAGCCTTTTCACAGTGAGATCTATGCGATATGGCCGAGAAATGTAATTTTGATGTTAACTCCCAAACCGCTGCGCAGAAGTCAACCAAACTTCACCCAATAGTGTATTGTATCACAATCTAGTAGTTACATTTGGAAATTTGGTTCTTGGACATTTGATTTGAGCGCAATCCTCAAACTTAGGTCAAAAAAGCCATTTAAGCCTTTTCACAGTGAGATCTATGCGATATGGCCGAGAAATGTAATTTTGATGTTAACTCCCAAACCGCTGCGCAGAAGTCAACCAAACTTCACCCAATAGTGTATTGTATCACAATCTAGTAGTTACATTTGAAAATTTTGTTCTAGGACATTTTGTTTGAACGCAATCATCAAACTTAATTAAAAAAGTCATTTAAGACTTTTCACAGTGAGATCTATGCGATATGGCCGAGAAATGTAATTTTGATGTTAACTCCCAAACCGCTGCGCAGAAGTCAACCAAACTTCACCCAATAGTGTATTGTATCACATTCTAGTAGTTACATTTGAAAATTTCGTTCTAGGACATTTGGTTTGAGCGCAATCATTAAACTTAGGTCAAAAAAGCCATTTAAGCCTTTTCACAGTGAGATCTATGCGATATGGCCGAGAAATGTAATTTTGATGTTAACTCCCAAACCGCTGCGCAGAAGTCAACCAAACTTCACCCAATAGTGTATTGTATCACAATCTAGTAGTTACATTTGAAAATTTTGTTCTAGGAAATTTTGTTTGAGCGCAATCATCAAACTTAATTAAAAAAGTCATTTAAGCCTTTTCACAGTGAGATCTATGCGATATGGCCGAGAAATGTAATTTTGATGTTAACTCCCAAACCGCTGCGCAGAAGTCAACCAAACTTCACCCATTAGTGTATTGTATCACAATCTAGTAGTTACATGTGAAAATTTGGTTCTAGGACATTTGATTTGAGCGAAATCCTCAAACTTAGGTCAAAAAAGCCATTTAAGCCTTTTCACAGTGAGATCTATGCGATATGGCCGAGAAATGTAATTTTGATGTTAACTCCCAAACCGCTGCGCAGAAGTCAACCAAACTTCACCCAATAGTGTATTGTATCACATTCTAGTAGTTACATTTGAAAATTTCGTTCTAGGACATTTGGTTTGAGCGCAATCATTAAACTTAGGTCAAAAAAGCCATTTAAGCCTTTTCACAGTGAGATCTATGCGATATGGCCGAGAAATGTAATTTTGATGTTAACTCCCAAACCGCTGCGCAGAAGTCAACTAAACTTCACCCAATAGTGTATTGTATCACATTCTAGTAGTTACATTTGAAAATTTCGTTCTAGGACATTTTGTTTGAGCGCAATCATTAAACTTAATTAAAAAAGTCATTTAAGCCTTTTCACAGTGAGATCTATGCGATATGGCCGAGAAATGTAATTTTGATGTTAACTCCCAAACCGCTGCGCAGAAGTCAACCAAACTTCACCCAATAGTGTATTGTATCACAATCTAGTAGTTACATTTGAAAATTTTGTTCTAGGAAATTTTGTTTGAACGCAATCATCAAACTTAATTAAAAAAGTCATTTAAGCCTTTTCACAGTGAGATCTATGCGATATGGCCGAGAAATGTAATTTTGATGTTAACTCCCAAACCGCTGCGCAGAAGTCAACCAAACTTCACCCAATAGTGTATTGTATCACAATCTAGTAGTTACATTTGGAAATTTGGTTCTTGGACATTTGATTTGAGCGCAATCCTCAAACTTAGGTCAAAAAAGCCATTTAAGCCTTTTCACAGTGAGATCTATGCGATATGGCCGAGAAATGTAATTTTGATGTTAACTCCCAAACCGCTGCGCAGAAGTCAACCAAACTTCACCCAATAGTGTATTGTATCACAATCTAGTAGTTACATTTGAAAATTTTGTTCTAGGACATTTTGTTTGAACGCAATCATCAAACTTAATTAAAAAAGTCATTTAAGCCTTTTCACAGTGAGATCTATGCGATATGGCCGAGAAATGTAATTTTGATGTTAACTCCCAAACCGCTGCGCAGAAGTCAACCAAACTTCACCCAATAGTGTATTGTATCACAATCTAGTAGTTACATTTGAAAATTTTGTTCTAGGACATTTTGTTTGAACGCAATCATCAAACTTAATTAAAAAAGTCATTTAAGCCTTTTCACGGTGAGATCTATGCGATATGGCCGAGAAATGTAATTTTGATGTTAACTCCCAAACCGCTGCGCAGAAGTCAACCAAACTTCACCCAATAGTGTATTGTATCACATTCTAGTAGTTACATTTGAAAATTTCGTTCTAGGACATTTGGTTTGAGCGCAATCATTAAACTTAGGTCAAAAAAGCCATTTAAGCCTTTTCACAGTGAGATCTATGCGATATGGCCGAGAAATGTAATTTTGATGTTAACTCCCAAACCGCTGCGCAGAAGTCAACTAAACTTCACCCAATAGTGTATTGTATCACATTCTAGTAGTTACATTTGAAAATTTCGTTCTAGGACATTTGGTTTGAGCGCAATCATTAAACTTAATTAAAAAAGTCATTTAAGCCTTTTCACAGTGAGATCTCTGCGATATGGCCGAGAAATGTAATTTTGATGTTAACTCCCAAACCGCTGCGCAGAAGTCAACCAAACTTCACCCATTAGTGTATTGTATCACAATCTAGTAATTACATGTGGAAATTTGGTTCTAGGACATTCGATTTGAGCGCAATCCTCAAACTTAGGTCAAAAAAGCCATTTAAGCCTTTTCACAGTGAGATCTATGCTATATTGCCGAGAAATGTAATTTTGATGTTAACTCCCAAACCGCTGCGCAGAAGTCAACCAAACTTCACCCAATAGTGTATTGTATCACAATCTAGTAGTTACATTTGAAAATTTTGTTCTATGACATTTTGTTTGAACGCAATCATCAAACTTAATTAAAAAAGTCATTTAAGCCTTTTCACAGTGAGATCTATGCGATATGGCCGAGAAATGTAATTTTGATGTTAACTCCCAAACCGCTGCGCAGAAGTCAACCAAACTTCACCCATTAGTGTATTGTATCACAATCTAGTAGTTACATGTGGAAATTTGGTTATTGGACATTTGGTTTGAGCGCAATCATTAAACTTAGGTCAAAAAAGCCATTTAAGCCTTTTCACAGTGAGATCTATGCGATATGGCCGAGAAATGTAATTTTGATGTTTACTCCCAAACCGCTGCGCAGAAGTCAACCAAACTTCACCCAATAGTGTATTGTATCACAATCTAGTAGTTACATTTGAAAATTTTGTTCTAGAAAATTTTGTTTGAGCGCAATCATCAAACTTAATTAAAAAAGTCATTTAAGCCTTTTCACAGTGAGATCTATACGATATGGCCGAGAAATGTAATTTTGATGTTAACTCCCAAACCTCTGCGCAGAAGTCAACCAAACTTCACCCATTAGTGTATTGTATCACAATCTAGTAGTTACATGTGGAAATTTGGTTCTAGGACATTTGATTTGAGCGCAATCCTCAAACTTAGGTCAAAAAAGCCATTTAAGCCTTTTCACAGTGAGATCTATGCGATATGGCCGAGAAATGTAATTTTGATGTTAACTCCCAAACCGCTGCGCAGAAGTCAACCAAACTTCACCCAATAGTGTATTGTATCACAATCTAGTAGTTACATTTGAAAATTTCGTTCTAGGACATTTGGTTTGAGCGCAATCTTTAAACTTAGGTCAAAAAAGCCATTTAAGCCTTTTCACAGTGAGATCTATGCGATATGGCCGAGAAATGTAATTTTGATGTTAACTCCCAAACCGCTGCGCAGAAGTCAACCAAACTTCACCCAATAGTGTATTGTATCACAATCTAGTAGTTACATTTGGAAATTTGGTTCTTGGACATTTGATTTGAGCGCAATCCTCAAACTTAGGTCAAAAAAGCCATTTAAGCCTTTTCACAGTGAGATCTATGCGATATGGCCGAGAAATGTAATTTTGATGTTAACTCCCAAACCGCTGCGCAGAAGTCAACCAAACTTCACCCAATAGTGTATTGTATCACAATCTAGTAGTTACATTTGAAAATTTTGTTCTAGGACATTTTGTTTGAACGCAATCATCAAACTTAATTAAAAAAGTCATTTAAGACTTTTCACAGTGAGATCTATGCGATATGGCCGAGAAATGTAATTTTGATGTTAACTCCCAAACCGCTGCGCAGAAGTCAACCAAACTTCACCCAATAGTGTATTGTATCACATTCTAGTAGTTACATTTGAAAATTTCGTTCTAGGACATTTGGTTTGAGCGCAATCATTAAACTTAGGTCAAAAAAGCCATTTAAGCCTTTTCACAGTGAGATCTATACGATATGGCCGAGAAATGTAATTTTGATGTTAACTCCCAAACCTCTGCGCAGAAGTCAACCAAACTTCACCCATTAGTGTATTGTATCACAATCTAGTAGTTACATGTGGAAATTTGGTTCTAGGACATTTGATTTGAGCGCAATCCTCAAACTTAGGTCAAAAAAGCCATTTAGGCCTTTTCACAGTGAGATCTATGCGATATGGCCGAGAAATGTAATTTTGATGTTAACTCACAAACCGCTGCGCAGAAGTCAACCAAACTTCACCCAATAGTGTATTGTATCACATTCTAGTAGTTACATTTGAAAATTTCGTTCTAGGACATTTGGTTTGAGCGCAATCTTTAAACTTAGGTCAAAAAAGCCATTTAAGCCTTTTCACAGTGAGATCTATGCGATATGGCCGAGAAATGTAATTTTGATGTTAACTCCCAAACCGCTGCGCAGAAGTCAACCAAACTTCACCCAATAGTGTATTGTATCACAATCTAGTAGTTACATTTGAAAATTTTGTTCTAGGACATTTTGTTTGAACGCAATCATCAAACTTAATTAAAAAAGTCATTTAAGCCTTTTCACAGTGAGATCTATGCGATATGGCCGAGAAATGTAATTTTGATGTTAACTCCCAAACCGCTGCGCAGAAGTCAACCAAACTTCACCCAATAGTGTATTGTATCACAATCTAGTAGTTACATTTGGAAATTTGGTTCTTGGACATTTGATTTGAGCGCAATCCTCAAACTTAGGTCAAAAAAGCCATTTAAGCCTTTTCACAGTGAGATCTATGCGATATGGCCGAGAAATGTAATTTTGATGTTAACTCCCAAACCGCTGCGCAGAAGTCAACCAAACTTCACCCAATAGTGTATTGTATCACATTCTAGTAGTTACATTTGAAAATTTCGTTCTAGGACATTTGGTTTGAGCGCAATCATTAAACTTAGGTCAAAAAAGCCATTTAAGCCTTTTCACAGTGAGATCTATGCGATATGGCCGAGAAATGTAATTTTGATGTTAACTCCCAAACCGCTGCGCAGAAGTCAACTAAACTTCACCCAATAGTGTATTGTATCACATTCTAGTAGTTACATTTGAAAATTTCGTTCTAGGACATTTTGTTTGAGCGCAATCATTAAACTTAATTAAAAAAGTCATTTAAGCCTTTTCACAGTGAGATCTATGCGATATGGCCGAGAAATGTAATTTTGATGTTAACTCCCAAACCGCTGCGCAGAAGTCAACCAAACTTCACCCAATAGTGTATTGTATCACAATCTAGTAGTTACATTTGAAAATTTTGTTCTAGGAAATTTTGTTTGAACGCAATCATCAAACTTAATTAAAAAAGTCATTTAAGCCTTTTCACAGTGAGATCTATGCGATATGGCCGAGAAATGTAATTTTGATGTTAACTCCCAAACCGCTGCGCAGAAGTCAACCAAACTTCACCCAATAGTGTATTGTATCACAATCTAGTAGTTACATTTGGAAATTTGGTTCTTGGACATTTGATTTGAGCGCAATCCTCAAACTTAGGTCAAAAAAGCCATTTAAGCCTTTTCACAGTGAGATCTATGCGATATGGCCGAGAAATGTAATTTTGATGTTAACTCCCAAACCGCTGCGCAGAAGTCAACCAAACTTCACCCAATAGTGTATTGTATCACAATCTAGTAGTTACATTTGAAAATTTTGTTCTAGGACATTTTGTTTGAACGCAATCATCAAACTTAATTAAAAAAGTCATTTAAGCCTTTTCACAGTGAGATCTATGCGATATGGCCGAGAAATGTAATTTTGATGTTAACTCCCAAACCGCTGCGCAGAAGTCAACCAAACTTCACCCAATAGTGTATTGTATCACAATCTAGTAGTTACATTTGAAAATTTTGTTCTAGGACATTTTGTTTGAACGCAATCATCAAACTTAATTAAAAAAGTCATTTAAGCCTTTTCACGGTGAGATCTATGCGATATGGCCGAGAAATGTAATTTTGATGTTAACTCCCAAACCGCTGCGCAGAAGTCAACCAAACTTCACCCAATAGTGTATTGTATCACATTCTAGTAGTTACATTTGAAAATTTCGTTCTAGGACATTTGGTTTGAGCGCAATCATTAAACTTAGGTCAAAAAAGCCATTTAAGCCTTTTCACAGTGAGATCTATGCGATATGGCCGAGAAATGTAATTTTGATGTTAACTCCCAAACCGCTGCGCAGAAGTCAACTAAACTTCACCCAATAGTGTATTGTATCACATTCTAGTAGTTACATTTGAAAATTTCGTTCTAGGACATTTGGTTTGAGCGCAATCATTAAACTTAATTAAAAAAGTCATTTAAGCCTTTTCACAGTGAGATCTCTGCGATATGGCCGAGAAATGTAATTTTGATGTTAACTCCCAAACCGCTGCGCAGAAGTCAACCAAACTTCACCCATTAGTGTATTGTATCACAATCTAGTAATTACATGTGGAAATTTGGTTCTAGGACATTCGATTTGAGCGCAATCCTCAAACTTAGGTCAAAAAAGCCATTTAAGCCTTTTCACAGTGAGATCTATGCTATATTGCCGAGAAATGTAATTTTGATGTTAACTCCCAAACCGCTGCGCAGAAGTCAACCAAACTTCACCCAATAGTGTATTGTATCACAATCTAGTAGTTACATTTGAAAATTTTGTTCTATGACATTTTGTTTGAACGCAATCATCAAACTTAATTAAAAAAGTCATTTAAGCCTTTTCACAGTGAGATCTATGCGATATGGCCGAGAAATGTAATTTTGATGTTAACTCCCAAACCGCTGCGCAGAAGTCAACCAAACTTCACCCATTAGTGTATTGTATCACAATCTAGTAGTTACATGTGGAAATTTGGTTATTGGACATTTGGTTTGAGCGCAATCATTAAACTTAGGTCAAAAAAGCCATTTAAGCCTTTTCACAGTGAGATCTATGCGATATGGCCGAGAAATGTAATTTTGATGTTTACTCCCAAACCGCTGCGCAGAAGTCAACCAAACTTCACCCAATAGTGTATTGTATCACAATCTAGTAGTTACATTTGAAAATTTTGTTCTAGAAAATTTTGTTTGAGCGCAATCATCAAACTTAATTAAAAAAGTCATTTAAGCCTTTTCACAGTGAGATCTATACGATATGGCCGAGAAATGTAATTTTGATGTTAACTCCCAAACCTCTGCGCAGAAGTCAACCAAACTTCACCCATTAGTGTATTGTATCACAATCTAGTAGTTACATGTGGAAATTTGGTTCTAGGACATTTGATTTGAGCGCAATCCTCAAACTTAGGTCAAAAAAGCCATTTAAGCCTTTTCACAGTGAGATCTATGCGATATGGCCGAGAAATGTAATTTTGATGTTAACTCCCAAACCGCTGCGCAGAAGTCAACCAAACTTCACCCAATAGTGTATTGTATCACAATCTAGTAGTTACATTTGAAAATTTCGTTCTAGGACATTTGGTTTGAGCGCAATCTTTAAACTTAGGTCAAAAAAGCCATTTAAGCCTTTTCACAGTGAGATCTATGCGATATGGCCGAGAAATGTAATTTTGATGTTAACTCCCAAACCGCTGCGCAGAAGTCAACCAAACTTCACCCAATAGTGTATTGTATCACAATCTAGTAGTTACATTTGGAAATTTGGTTCTTGGACATTTGATTTGAGCGCAATCCTCAAACTTAGGTCAAAAAAGCCATTTAAGCCTTTTCACAGTGAGATCTATGCGATATGGCCGAGAAATGTAATTTTGATGTTAACTCCCAAACCGCTGCGCAGAAGTCAACCAAACTTCACCCAATAGTGTATTGTATCACATTCTAGTAGTTACATTTGAAAATTTCGTTCTAGGACATTTGGTTTGAGCGCAATCATTAAACTTAGGTCAAAAAAGCCATTTAAGCCTTTTCACAGTGAGATCTATGCGATATGGCCGAGAAATGTAATTTTGATGTTAACTCCCAAACCGCTGCGCAGAAGTCAACTAAACTTCACCCAATAGTGTATTGTATCACATTCTAGTAGTTACATTTGAAAATTTCGTTCTAGGACATTTGGTTTGAGCGCAATCATTAAACTTAATTAAAAAAGTCATTTAAGCCTTTTCACAGTGAGATCTATGCGATATGGCCGAGAAATGTAATTTTGATGTTAACTCCCAAACCGCTGCGCAGAAGTCAACTAAACTTCACCCAATAGTGTATTGTATCACATTCTAGTAGTTACATTTGAAAATTTCGTTCTAGGACATTTGGTTTGAGCGCAATCATTAAACTTAATTAAAAAAGTCATTTAAGCCTTTTCACAGTGAGATCTATGCGATATGGCCGAGAAATGTAATTTTGATGTTAACTCCCAAACCGCTGCGCAGAAGTCAACCAAACTTCACCCAATAGTGTATTGTATCACAATCTAGTAGTTACATTTGAAAATTTTGTTCTAGGACATTTTGTTTGAACGCAATCATCAAACTTAATTAAAAAAGTCATTTAAGCCTTTTCACAGTGAGATCTATGCGATATGGCCGAGAAATGTAATTTTGATGTTAACTCCCAAACCGCTGCGCAGAAGTCAACCAAACTTCACCCAATAGTGTATTGTATCACATTCTAGTAGTTACATTTGAAAATTTCGTTCTAGGACATTTGGTTTGAGCGCAATCATTAAACTTAGGTCAAAAAAGCCATTTAAGCCTTTTCACAGTGAGATCTATGCGATATGGCCGAGAAATGTAATTTTGATGTTAACTCCCAAACCGCTGCGCAGAAGTCAACCAAACTTCACCCAATAGTGTATTGTATCACAATCTAGTAGTTACATTTGAAAATTTGGTTCTAGGACATTTGATTTGAGCGCAATCCTCAAACTTAGGTCAAAAAAGCCATTTAAGCCTTTTCACAGTGAGATCTATGCGATATGGCCGAGAAATGTAATTTTGATGTTAACTCCCAAACCGCTGCGCAGAAGTCAACCAAACTTCACCCAATAGTGTATTGTATCACATTCTAGTAGTTACATTTGAAAATTTCGTTCTAGGACATTTGGTTTGAGCGCAATCATTAAACTTAGGTCAAAAAAGCCATTTAAGCCTTTTCACAGTGAGATCTATGCGATATGGCCGAGAAATGTAATTTTGATGTTAACTCCCAAACCGCTGCGCAGAAGTCAACTAAACTTCACCCAATAGTGTATTGTATCACATTCTAGTAGTTACATTTGAAAATTTCGTTCTAGGACATTTGGTTTGAGCGCAATCATTAAACTTAATTAAAAAAGTCATTTAAGCCTTTTCACAGTGAGATCTATGCGATATGGCCGAGAAATGTAATTTTGATGTTAACTCCCAAACCGCTGCGCAGAAGTCAACCAAACTTCACCCATTAGTGTATTGTATCACAATCTAGTAATTACATGTGGAAATTTGGTTCTAGGACATTTGATTTGAGCGCAATCCTCAAACTTAGGTCAAAAAAGCCATTTAAGCCTTTTCACAGTGAGATCTATGCGATATGGCCGAGAAATGTAATTTTGATGTTAACTCCCAAACCGCTGCGCAGAAGTCAACCAAATTTCACCCAATAGTGTATTGTATCACAATCTAGTAGTTACATTTGAAAATTTTGTTCTATGACATTTTGTTTGAACGCAATCATCAAACTTAATTAAAAAAGTCATTTAAGCCTTTTCACAGTGAGATCTATGCGATATGGCCGAGAAATGTAATTTTGATGTTAACTCCCAAACCGCTGCGCAGAAGTCAACCAAACTTCACCCATTAGTGTATTGTATCACAATCTAGTAGTTACATGTGGAAATTTGGTTATTGGACATTTGGTTTGAGCGCAATCATTAAACTTAGGTCAAAAAAGCCATTTAAGCCTTTTCACAGTGAGATCTATGCGATATGGCCGAGAAATGTAATTTTGATGTTAACTCCCAAACCGCTGCGCAGAAGTCAACCAAACTTCACCCAATAGTGTATTGTATCACAATCTAGTAGTTACATTTGAAAATTTTGTTCTAGGAAAATTTGTTTGAGCGCAATCATCAAACTTAATTAAAAAAGTCATTTAAGCCTTTTCACATTGAGATCTATGCGATATGGCCGAGAAATGTAATTTTGATGTTAACTCCCAAACCTCTGCGCAGAAGTCAACCAAACTTCACCCATTAGTGTATTGTATCACAATCTAGTAGTTACATGTGGAAATTTGGTTCTAGGACATTTGATTTGAGCGCAATCCTCAAACTTAGGTCAAAAAAGCCATTTAAGCCTTTTCACAGTGAGATCTATGCGATATGGCCGAGAAATGTAATTTTGATGTTAACTCCCAAACCGCTGCGCAGAAGTCAACCAAACTTCACCCAATAGTGTATTGTATCACAATCTAGTAGTTACATTTGGAAATTTGGTTCTTGGACATTTGATTTGAGCGCAATCCTCAAACTTAGGTCAAAAAAGCCATTTAAGCCTTTTCACAGTGAGATCTATGCGATATGGCCGAGAAATGTAATTTTGATGTTAACTCCCAAACCGCTGCGCAGAAGTCAACCAAACTCTACCCAATAGTGTATTGTATCACAATCTAGTAGTTACATTTGAAAATTTTGTTCTAGGACATTTTGTTTGAACGCAATCATCAAACTTAATTAAAAAAGTCATTTAAGCCTTTTCACAGTGAGATCTATGCGATATGGCCGAGAAATGTAATTTTGATGTTAACTCCCAAACCGCTGCGCAGAAGTCAACCAAACTTCACCCAATAGTGTATTGTATCACATTCTAGTAGTTACATTTGAAAACTTCGTTCTAGGACATTTGGTTTGAGCGCAATCATTAAACTTAGGTCAAAAAAGCCATTTAAGCCTTTTCACAGTGAGATCTATGCGATATGGCCGAGAAATGTAATTTTGATGTTAACTCCCAAACCGCTGCGCAGAAGTCAACCAAACTTCACCCAATTGTGTATTGTATCACAATCTAGTAGTTACATTTGAAAATTTTGTTCTAGGAAATTTTGTTTGAGCGCAATCATCAAACTTAATTAAAAAAGTCATTTAAGCCTTTTCACAGTGAGATCTATGCGATATGGCCGAGAAATGTAATTTTGATGTTAACTCCCAAACCGCTGCGCAGAAGTCAACCAAACTTCACCCAATTGTGTATTGTATCACAATCTAGTAGTTACATTTGAAAATTTTGTTCTAGGAAATTTTGTTTGAGCGCAATCATCAAACTTAATTAAAAAAGTCATTTAAGCCTTTTCACAGTGAGATCTATGCGATATGGCCGAGAAATGTAATTTTGATGTTAACTCCCAAACCGCTGCGCAGAAGTCAACCAAACTTCACCCATTAGTGTATTGTATCACAATCTAGTAGTTACATGTGAAAATTTGGTTATTGGACATTTGGTTTGAGCGCAATCATTAAACTTAGGTCAAAAAAGCCATTTAAGCCTTTTCACAGTGAGATCTATGCGATATGGCCGAGAAATGTAATTTTGATGTTAACTCCCAAACCGCTGCGCAGAAGTCAACCAAACTTCACCCAATAGTGTATTGTATCACAATCTAGTAGTTACATTTGAAAATTTTGTTCTAGGAAATTTTGTTTGAGCGCAATCATCAAACTTAATTAAAAAAGTCATTTAAGCCTTTTCACAGTGAGATCTATGCGATATGGCCGAGAAATGTAATTTTGATGTTAACTCCCAAACCTCTGCGCAGAAGTCAACCAAACTTCACCCATTAGTGTATTGTATCACAATCTAGTAGTTACATGTGGAAATTTGGTTCTAGGACATTTGATTTGAGCGCAATCCTCAAACTTAGGTCAAAAAAGCCATTTAAGCCTTTTCACAGTGAGATCTATGCGATATGGCCGAGAAATGTAATTTTGATGTTAACTCCCAAACCGCTGCGCAGAAGTCAACCAAACTTCACCCAATAGTGTATTGTATCACAATCTAGTAGTTACATTTGGAAATTTGGTTCTTAGACATTTGATTTGAGCGCAATCCTCAAACTTAGGTCAAAAAAGCCATTTAAGCCTTTTCACAGTGAGATCTATGCGATATGGCCGAGAAATGTAATTTTGATGTTAACTCCCAAACCGCTGCGCAGAAGTCAACCAAACTTCACCCAATAGTGTATTGTATCACAATCTAGTAGTTACATTTGAAAATTTTGTTCTAGGACATTTTGTTTGAACGCAATCATCAAACTTAATTAAAAAAGTCATTTAAGCCTTTTCACAGTGAGATCTATGCGATATGGCCGAGAAACGTAATTTTGATGTTAACTCCCAAACCGCTGCGCAGAAGTCAACCAAACTTCACCCAATAGTGTATTGTATCACATTCTAGTAGTTACATTTGAAAATTTCGTTCTAGGACATTTGGTTTGAGCGCAATCATTAAACTTAAGTCAAAAAAGCCATTTAAGCCTTTTCACAGTGAGATCTATGCGATATGGCCGAGAAATGTAATTTTGATGTTAACTCCCAAACCGCTGCGCAGAAGTCAACCAAACTTCACCCAATAGTGTATTGTATCACAATCTAGTAGTTACATTTGAAAATTTTGTTCTAGGAAATTTTGTTTGAGCGCAATCATCAAACTTAATTAAAAATGTCATTTAAGCCTTTTCACAGTGAGATCTATGCGATATGGCCGAGAAATGTAATTTTGATGTTAACTCCCAAACCGCTGCGCAGAAGTCAACCAAACTTCACCCATTAGTGTATTGTATCACAATCTAGTAGTTACATGTGAAAATTTGGTTCTAGGACATTTGATTTGAGCGCAATCCTCAAACTTAGGTCAAAAAAGCCATTTAAGCCTTTTCACAGTGAGATCTATGCGATATGGCCGAGAAATGTAATTTTGATGTTAACTCCCAAACCGCTGCGCAGAAGTCAACCAAACTTCACCCAATAGTGTATTGTATCACATTCTAGTAGTTACATTTGAAAATTTCGTTCTAGGACATTTGGTTTGAGCGCAATCATTAAACTTAGGTCAAAAAAGCCATTTAAGCCTTTTCACAGTGAGATCTATGCGATATGGCCGAGAAATGTAATTTTGATGTTAACTCCCAAACCGCTGCGCAGAAGTCAACTAAACTTCACCCAATAGTGTATTGTATCACATTCTAGTAGTTACATTTGAAAATTTCGTTCTAGGACATTTGGTTTGAGCGCAATCATTAAACTTAATTAAAAAAGTCATTTAAGCCTTTTCACAGTGAGATCTATGCGATATGGCCGAGAAATGTAATTTTGATGTTAACTCCCAAACCGCTGCGCAGAAGTCAACCAAACTTCACCCATTAGTGTATTGTATCACAATCTAGTAATTACATGTGGAAATTTGGTTCTAGGACATTTGATTTGAGCGCAATCCTCAAACTTAGGTCAAAAAAGCCATTTAAGCCTTTTCACAGTGAGATCTATGCGATATGGCCGAGAAATGTAATTTTGATGTTAACTCCCAAACCGCTGCGCAGAAGTCAACCAAACTTCACCCAATAGTGTATTGTATCACAATCTAGTAGTTACATTTAAAAATTTTGTTCTATGACATTTTGTTTGAACGCAATCATCAAACTTAATTAAAAAAGTCATTTAAGCCTTTTCACAGTGAGATCTATGCGATATGGCCGAGAAATGTAATTTTGATGTTAATTCCCAAACCGCTGCGCAGAAGTCAACCAAACTTCACCCATTAGTGTATTGTATCACAATCTAGTAGTTACATGTGGAAATTTGGTTCTAGGACATTTGATTTGAGCGCAATCCTCAAACTTAGGTCAAAAAAGCCATCAAGCCTTTTCACAGTGAGATCTATGCGATATGGCCGAGAAATGTAATTTTGATGTTAACTCCCAAACCGCTGCGAAGAAGTCAACCAAACTTCACCCAATAGTGTATTGTATCACATTCTAGTAGTTACATTTGAAAATTTCGTTCTAGGACATTTGGTTTGAGCGCAATCATTAAACTTAGGTCAAAAAAGCCATTTAAGCCTTTTCACAGTGAGATCTATGCGATATGGCCGAGAAATGTAATTTTGATGTTAACTCCCAAACCGCTGCGCAGAAGTCAACTAAACTTCACCCAATAGTGTATTGTATCACATTCTAGTAGTTACATTTGAAAATTTCGTTCTAGGACATTTGGTTTGAGCGCAATCATTAAACTTAATTAAAAAAGTCATTTAAGCCTTTTCACAGTGAGATCTATGCGATATGGCCGAGAAATGTAATTTTAATGTTAACTCCCAAACCGCTGCGCAGAAGTCAACCAAACTTCACCCAATAGTGTATTGTATCACATTCTAGTAGTTACATTTGAAAATTTCGTTCTAGGACATTTGGTTTGAGCGCAATCATTAAACTTAGGTCAAAAAAGCCATTTAAGCCTTTTCACAGTGAGATCTATGCGATATGGCCGAGAAATGTAATTTTGATGTTAACTCCCAAACCGCTGCGCAGAAGTCAACCAAACTTCACCCAATAGTGTATTGTATCACAATCTAGTAGTTACATTTGAAAATTTTGTTCTAGGAAATTTTGTTTGAGCGCAATCATCAAACTTAATTAAAAAAGTCATTTAAGCCTTTTCACAGTGAGATCTATGCGATATGGCCGAGAAATGTAATTTTGATGTTAACTCCCAAACCGCTGCGCAGAAGTCAACCAAACTTCACCCATTAGTGTATTGTATCACAATCTAGTAGTTACATGTGAAAATTTGGTTCTAGGACATTTGATTTGAGCGCAATCCTCAAACTTAGGTCAAAAAAGCCATTTAAGCCTTTTCACAGTGAGATCTATGCGATATGGCCGAGAAATGTAATTTTGATGTTAACTCCCAAACCGCTGCGCAGAAGTCAACCAAACTTCACCCAATAGTGTATTGTATCACATTCTAGTAGTTACATTTGAAAATTTCGTTCTAGGACATTTGGTTTGAGCGCAATCATTAAACTTAGGTCAAAAAAGCCATTTAAGCCTTTTCACAGTGAGATCTATGCGATATGGCCGAGAAATGTAATTTTGATGTTAACTCCCAAACCGCTGCGCAGAAGTCAACTAAACTTCACCCAATAGTGTATTGTATCACATTCTAGTAGTTACATTTAAAAATTTCGTTCTAGGACATTTGGTTTGAGCGCAATCATTAAACTTAGGTCAAAAAAGCCATTTAAGCCTTTTCACAGTGAGATCTATGCGATATGGCCGAGAAATGTAATTTTGATGTTTACTCCCAAACCGCTGCGCAGAAGTCAACCAAACTTCACCCAATAGTGTATTGTATCACAATCTAGTAGTTACATTTGAAAATTTTGTTCTAGAAAATTTTGTTTGAGCGCAATCATCAAACTTAATTAAAAAAGTCATTTAAGCCTTTTCACAGTGAGATCTATACGATATGGCCGAGAAATGTAATTTTGATGTTAACTCCCAAACCTCTGCGCAGAAGTCAACCAAACTTCACCCATTAGTGTATTGTATCACAATCTAGTAGTTACATGTGGAAATTTGGTTCTAGGACATTTGATTTGAGCGCAATCCTCAAACTTAGGTCAAAAAAGCCATTTAAGCCTTTTCACAGTGAGATCTATGCGATATGGCCGAGAAATGTAATTTTGATGTTAACTCCCAAACCGCTGCGCAGAAGTCAACCAAACTTCACCCAATAGTGTATTGTATCACAATCTAGTAGTTACATTTGAAAATTTCGTTCTAGGACATTTGGTTTGAGCGCAATCTTTAAACTTAGGTCAAAAAAGCCATTTAAGCCTTTTCACAGTGAGATCTATGCGATATGGCCGAGAAATGTAATTTTGATGTTAACTCCCAAACCGCTGCGCAGAAGTCAACCAAACTTCACCCAATAGTGTATTGTATCACAATCTAGTAGTTACATTTGGAAATTTGGTTCTTGGACATTTGATTTGAGCGCAATCCTCAAACTTAGGTCAAAAAAGCCATTTAAGCCTTTTCACAGTGAGATCTATGCGATATGGCCGAGAAATGTAATTTTGATGTTAACTCCCAAACCGCTGCGCAGAAGTCAACCAAACTTCACCCAATAGTGTATTGTATCACAATCTAGTAGTTACATTTGAAAATTTTGTTCTAGGACATTTTGTTTGAACGCAATCATCAAACTTAATTAAAAAAGTCATTTAAGCCTTTTCACAGTGAGATCTATGCGATATGGCCGAGAAATGTAATTTTGATGTTAACTCCCAAACCGCTGCGCAGAAGTCAACCAAACTTCACCCAATAGTGTATTGTATCACATTCTAGTAGTTACATTTGAAAATTTCGTTCTAGGACATTTGGTTTGAGCGCAATCATTAAACTTAGGTCAAAAAAGCCATTTAAGCCTTTTCACAGTGAGATCTATGCGATATGGCCGAGAAATGTAATTTTGATGTTAACTCCCAAACCGCTGCGCAGAAGTCAACCAAACTTCACCCAATAGTGTATTGTATCACAATCTAGTAGTTACATTTGAAAATTTTGTTCTAGGAAATTTTGTTTGAGCGCAATCATCAAACTTAATTAAAAAAGTCATTTAAGCCTTTTCACAGTGAGATCTATGCGAAATGGCCGAGAAATGTAATTTTGATGTTAACTCCCAAACCGCTGCGCAGAAGTCAACCAAACTTCACCCAATAGTGTATTGTATCACATTCTAGTAGTTACATTTGAAAATTTCGTTCTAGGACATTTGGTTTGAGCGCAATCATTAAACTTAGGTCAAAAAAGCCATTTAAGCCTTTTCACAGTGAGATCTATGCGATATGGCCGAGAAATGTAATTTTGATGTTAACTCCCAAACCGCTGCGCAGAAGTCAACTAAACTTCACCCAATAGTGTATTGTATCACATTCTAGTAGTTACATTTGAAAATTTCGTTCTAGGACATTTGGTTTGAGCGCAATCATTAAACTTAGGTCAAAAAAGCCATTTAAGCCTTTTCACAGTGAGATCTATGCGATATGGCCGAGAAATGTAATTTTGATGTTAACTCCCAAACCGCTGCGCAGAAGTCAACTAAACTTCACCCAATAGTGTATTGTATCACATTCTAGTAGTTACATTTGAAAATTTCGTTCTAGGACATTTGGTTTGAGCGCAATCATTAAACTTAATTAAAAAAGTCATTTAAGCCTTTTCACAGTGAGATCTATGCGATATGGCCGAGAAATGTAATTTTGATGTTAACTCCCAAACCGCTGCGCAGAAGTCAACCAAACTTCACCCATTAGTGTATTGTATCACAATCTAGTAATTACATGTGGAAATTTGGTTCTAGGACATTTGATTTGAGCGCAATCCTCAAACTTAGGTCAAAAAAGCCATTTAAGCCTTTTCACAGTGAGATCTATGCGATATGGCCGAGAAATGTAATTTTGATGTTAACTCCCAAACCGCTGCGCAGAAGTCAACCAAACTTCACCCAATAGTGTATTGTATCACAATCTAGTAGTCACATTTGAAAATTTTGTTCTAGGACATTTTGTTTGAACGCAATCATCAAACTTAATTAAAAAAGTCATTTAAGCCTTTTCACAGTGAGATCTATGCGATATGGCCGAGAAATGTAATTTTGATGTTAACTCCCAAACCGCTGCGCAGAAGTCAACCAAACTTCACCCAATAGTGTATTGTATCACATTCTAGTAGTTACATTTGAAAATTTCGTTCTAGGACATTTGGTTTGAGCGCAATCATTAAACTTAGGTCAAAAAAGCCATTTAAGCCTTTTCACAGTGAGATCTATGCGATATGGCCGAGAAATGTAATTTTGATGTTAACTCCCAAACCGCTGCGCAGAAGTCAACCAAACTTCACCCAATAGTGTATTGTATCACAATCTAGTAGTTACATTTGAAAATTTGGTTCTAGGACATTTGATTTGAGCGCAATCCTCAAACTTAGGTCAAAAAAGCCATTTAAGCCTTTTCACAGTGAGATCTATGCGATATGGCCGAGAAATGTAATTTTGATGTTAACTCCCAAACCGCTGCGCAGAAGTCAACCAAACTTCACCCAATAGTGTATTGTATCACATTCTAGTAGTTACATTTGAAAATTTCGTTCTAGGACATTTGGTTTGAGCGCAATCATTAAACTTAGGTCAAAAAAGCCATTTAAGCCTTTTCACAGTGAGATCTATGCGATATGGCCGAGAAATGTAATTTTGATGTTAACTCCCAAACCGCTGCGCAGAAGTCAACTAAACTTCACCCAATAGTGTATTGTATCACATTCTAGTAGTTACATTTGAAAATTTCGTTCTAGGACATTTGGTTTGAGCGCAATCATTAAACTTAATTAAAAAAGTCATTTAAGCCTTTTCACAGTGAGATCTATGCGATATGGCCGAGAAATGTAATTTTGATGTTAACTCCCAAACCGCTGCGCAGAAGTCAACCAAACTTCACCCATTAGTGTATTGTATCACAATCTAGTAATTACATGTGGAAATTTGGTTCTAGGACATTTGATTTGAGCGCAATCCTCAAACTTAGGTCAAAAAAGCCATTTAAGCCTTTTCACAGTGAGATCTATGCGATATGGCCGAGAAATGTAATTTTGATGTTAACTCCCAAACCGCTGCGCAGAAGTCAACCAAATTTCACCCAATAGTGTATTGTATCACAATCTAGTAGTTACATTTGAAAATTTTGTTCTATGACATTTTGTTTGAACGCAATCATCAAACTTAATTAAAAAAGTCATTTAAGCCTTTTCACAGTGAGATCTATGCGATATGGCCGAGAAATGTAATTTTGATGTTAACTCCCAAACCGCTGCGCAGAAGTCAACCAAACTTCACCCATTAGTGTATTGTATCACAATCTAGTAGTTACATGTGGAAATTTGGTTATTGGACATTTGGTTTGAGCGCAATCATTAAACTTAGGTCAAAAAAGCCATTTAAGCCTTTTCACAGTGAGATCTATGCGATATGGCCGAGAAATGTAATTTTGATGTTAACTCCCAAACCGCTGCGCAGAAGTCAACCAAACTTCACCCAATAGTGTATTGTATCACAATCTAGTAGTTACATTTGAAAATTTTGTTCTAGGAAAATTTGTTTGAGCGCAATCATCAAACTTAATTAAAAAAGTCATTTAAGCCTTTTCACATTGAGATCTATGCGATATGGCCGAGAAATGTAATTTTGATGTTAACTCCCAAACCTCTGCGCAGAAGTCAACCAAACTTCACCCATTAGTGTATTGTATCACAATCTAGTAGTTACATGTGGAAATTTGGTTCTAGGACATTTGATTTGAGCGCAATCCTCAAACTTAGGTCAAAAAAGCCATTTAAGCCTTTTCACAGTGAGATCTATGCGATATGGCCGAGAAATGTAATTTTGATGTTAACTCCCAAACCGCTGCGCAGAAGTCAACCAAACTTCACCCAATAGTGTATTGTATCACAATCTAGTAGTTACATTTGGAAATTTGGTTCTTGGACATTTGATTTGAGCGCAATCCTCAAATTTAGGTCAAAAAAGCCATTTAAGCCTTTTCACAGTGAGATCTATGCGATATGGCCGAGAAATGTAATTTTGATGTTAACTCCCAAACCGCTGCGCAGAAGTCAACCAAACTCTACCCAATAGTGTATTGTATCACAATCTAGTAGTTACATTTGAAAATTTTGTTCTAGGACATTTTGTTTGAACGCAATCATCAAACTTAATTAAAAAAGTCATTTAAGCCTTTTCACAGTGAGATCTATGCGATATGGCCGAGAAATGTAATTTTGATGTTAACTCCCAAACCGCTGCGCAGAAGTCAACCAAACTTCACCCAATAGTGTATTGTATCACATTCTAGTAGTTACATTTGAAAACTTCGTTCTAGGACATTTGGTTTGAGCGCAATCATTAAACTTAGGTCAAAAAAGCCATTTAAGCCTTTTCACAGTGAGATCTATGCGATATGGCCGAGAAATGTAATTTTGATGTTAACTCCCAAACCGCTGCGCAGAAGTCAACCAAACTTCACCCAATTGTGTATTGTATCACAATCTAGTAGTTACATTTGAAAATTTTGTTCTAGGAAATTTTGTTTGAGCGCAATCATCAAACTTAATTAAAAAAGTCATTTAAGCCTTTTCACAGTGAGATCTATGCGATATGGCCGAGAAATGTAATTTTGATGTTAACTCCCAAACCGCTGCGCAGAAGTCAACCAAACTTCACCCAATTGTGTATTGTATCACAATCTAGTAGTTACATTTGAAAATTTTGTTCTAGGAAATTTTGTTTGAGCGCAATCATCAAACTTAATTAAAAAAGTCATTTAAGCCTTTTCACAGTGAGATCTATGCGATATGGCCGAGAAATGTAATTTTGATGTTAACTCCCAAACCGCTGCGCAGAAGTCAACCAAACTTCACCCATTAGTGTATTGTATCACAATCTAGTAGTTACATGTGAAAATTTGGTTATTGGACATTTGGTTTGAGCGCAATCATTAAACTTAGGTCAAAAAAGCCATTTAAGCCTTTTCACAGTGAGATCTATGCGATATGGCCGAGAAATGTAATTTTGATGTTAACTCCCAAACCGCTGCGCAGAAGTCAACCAAACTTCACCCAATAGTGTATTGTATCACAATCTAGTAGTTACATTTGAAAATTTTGTTCTAGGAAATTTTGTTTGAGCGCAATCATCAAACTTAATTAAAAAAGTCATTTAAGCCTTTTCACAGTGAGATCTATGCGATATGGCCGAGAAATGTAATTTTGATGTTAACTCCCAAACCTCTGCGCAGAAGTCAACCAAACTTCACCCATTAGTGTATTGTATCACAATCTAGTAGTTACATGTGGAAATTTGGTTCTAGGACATTTGATTTGAGCGCAATCCTCAAACTTAGGTCAAAAAAGCCATTTAAGCCTTTTCACAGTGAGATCTATGCGATATGGCCGAGAAATGTAATTTTGATGTTAACTCCCAAACCGCTGCGCAGAAGTCAACCAAACTTCACCCAATAGTGTATTGTATCACATTCTAGTAGTTACATTTGAAAACTTCGTTCTAGGACATTTGGTTTGAGCGCAATCATTAAACTTAGGTCAAAAAAGCCATTTAAGCCTTTTCACAGTGAGATCTATGCGATATGGCCGAGAAATGTAATTTTGATGTTAACTCCCAAACCGCTGCGCAGAAGTCAACCAAACTTCACCCAATTGTGTATTGTATCACAATCTAGTAGTTACATTTGAAAATTTTGTTCTAGGAAATTTTGTTTGAGCGCAATCATCAAACTTAATTAAAAAAGTCATTTAAGCCTTTTCACAGTGAGATCTATGCGATATGGCCGAGAAATGTAATTTTGATGTTAACTCCCAAACCGCTGCGCAGAAGTCAACCAAACTTCACCCAATTGTGTATTGTATCACAATCTAGTAGTTACATTTGAAAATTTTGTTCTAGGAAATTTTGTTTGAGCGCAATCATCAAACTTAATTAAAAAAGTCATTTAAGCCTTTTCACAGTGAGATCTATGCGATATGGCCGAGAAATGTAATTTTGATGTTAACTCCCAAACCGCTGCGCAGAAGTCAACCAAACTTCACCCATTAGTGTATTGTATCACAATCTAGTAGTTACATGTGAAAATTTGGTTATTGGACATTTGGTTTGAGCGCAATCATTAAACTTAGGTCAAAAAAGCCATTTAAGCCTTTTCACAGTGAGATCTATGCGATATGGCCGAGAAATGTAATTTTGATGTTAACTCCCAAACCGCTGCGCAGAAGTCAACCAAACTTCACCCAATAGTGTATTGTATCACAATCTAGTAGTTACATTTGAAAATTTTGTTCTAGGAAATTTTGTTTGAGCGCAATCATCAAACTTAATTAAAAAAGTCATTTAAGCCTTTTCACAGTGAGATCTATGCGATATGGCCGAGAAATGTAATTTTGATGTTAACTCCCAAACCTCTGCGCAGAAGTCAACCAAACTTCACCCATTAGTGTATTGTATCACAATCTAGTAGTTACATGTGGAAATTTGGTTCTAGGACATTTGATTTGAGCGCAATCCTCAAACTTAGGTCAAAAAAGCCATTTAAGCCTTTTCACAGTGAGATCTATGCGATATGGCCGAGAAATGTAATTTTGATGTTAACTCCCAAACCGCTGCGCAGAAGTCAACCAAACTTCACCCAATAGTGTATTGTATCACAATCTAGTAGTTACATTTGGAAATTTGGTTCTTAGACATTTGATTTGAGCGCAATCCTCAAACTTAGGTCAAAAAAGCCATTTAAGCCTTTTCACAGTGAGATCTATGCGATATGGCCGAGAAATGTAATTTTGATGTTAACTCCCAAACCGCTGCGCAGAAGTCAACCAAACTTCACCCAATAGTGTATTGTATCACAATCTAGTAGTTACATTTGAAAATTTTGTTCTAGGACATTTTGTTTGAACGCAATCATCAAACTTAATTAAAAAAGTCATTTAAGCCTTTTCACAGTGAGATCTATGCGATATGGCCGAGAAACGTAATTTTGATGTTAACTCCCAAACCGCTGCGCAGAAGTCAACCAAACTTCACCCAATAGTGTATTGTATCACATTCTAGTAGTTACATTTGAAAATTTCGTTCTAGGACATTTGGTTTGAGCGCAATCATTAAACTTAAGTCAAAAAAGCCATTTAAGCCTTTTCACAGTGAGATCTATGCGATATGGCCGAGAAATGTAATTTTGATGTTAACTCCCAAACCGCTGCGCAGAAGTCAACCAAACTTCACCCAATAGTGTATTGTATCACAATCTAGTAGTTACATTTGAAAATTTTGTTCTAGGAAATTTTGTTTGAGCGCAATCATCAAACTTAATTAAAAATGTCATTTAAGCCTTTTCACAGTGAGATCTATGCGATATGGCCGAGAAATGTAATTTTGATGTTAACTCCCAAACCGCTGCGCAGAAGTCAACCAAACTTCACCCATTAGTGTATTGTATCACAATCTAGTAGTTACATGTGAAAATTTGGTTCTAGGACATTTGATTTGAGCGCAATCCTCAAACTTAGGTCAAAAAAGCCATTTAAGCCTTTTCACAGTGAGATCTATGCGATATGGCCGAGAAATGTAATTTTGATGTTAACTCCCAAACCGCTGCGCAGAAGTCAACCAAACTTCACCCAATAGTGTATTGTATCACAATCTAGTAGTTACATTTGAAAATTTTGTTCTAGGACATTTTGTTTGAACGCAATCATCAAACTTAATTAAAAAAGTCATTTAAGACTTTTCACAGTGAGATCTATGCGATATGGCCGAGAAATGTAATTTTGATGTTAACTCCCAAACCGCTGCGCAGAAGTCAACCAAACTTCACCCAATAGTGTATTGTATCACATTCTAGTAGTTACATTTGAAAATTTCGTTCTAGGACATTTGGTTTGAGCGCAATCATTAAACTTAGGTCAAAAAAGCCATTTAAGCCTTTTCACAGTGAGATCTATGCGATATGGCCGAGAAATGTAATTTTGATGTTAACTCCCAAACCGCTGCGCAGAAGTCAACCAAACTTCACCCAATAGTGTATTGTATCACAATCTAGTAGTTACATTTGAAAATTTTGTTCTAGGAAATTTTGTTTGAGCGCAATCATCAAACTTAATTAAAAAAGTCATTTAAGCCTTTTCACAGTGAGATCTATGCGATATGGCCGAGAAATGTAATTTTGATGTTAACTCCCAAACCGCTGCGCAGAAGTCAACCAAACTTCACCCATTAGTGTATTGTATCACAATCTAGTAGTTACATGTGAAAATTTGGTTCTAGGACATTTGATTTGAGCGAAATCCTCAAACTTAGGTCAAAAAAGCCATTTAAGCCTTTTCACAGTGAGATCTATGCGATATGGCCGAGAAATGTAATTTTGATGTTAACTCCCAAACCGCTGCGCAGAAGTCAACCAAACTTCACCCAATAGTGTATTGTATCACATTCTAGTAGTTACATTTGAAAATTTCGTTCTAGGACATTTGGTTTGAGCGCAATCATTAAACTTAGGTCAAAAAAGCCATTTAAGCCTTTTCACAGTGAGATCTATGCGATATGGCCGAGAAATGTAATTTTGATGTTAACTCCCAAACCGCTGCGCAGAAGTCAACTAAACTTCACCCAATAGTGTATTGTATCACATTCTAGTAGTTACATTTGAAAATTTCGTTCTAGGACATTTTGTTTGAGCGCAATCATTAAACTTAATTAAAAAAGTCATTTAAGCCTTTTCACAGTGAGATCTATGCGATATGGCCGAGAAATGTAATTTTGATGTTAACTCCCAAACCGCTGCGCAGAAGTCAACCAAACTTCACCCAATAGTGTATTGTATCACAATCTAGTAGTTACATTTGAAAATTTTGTTCTAGGAAATTTTGTTTGAACGCAATCATCAAACTTAATTAAAAAAGTCATTTAAGCCTTTTCACAGTGAGATCTATGCGATATGGCCGAGAAATGTAATTTTGATGTTAACTCCCAAACCGCTGCGCAGAAGTCAACCAAACTTCACCCAATAGTGTATTGTATCACAATCTAGTAGTTACATTTGGAAATTTGGTTCTTAGACATTTGATTTGAGCGCAATCCTCAAACTTAGGTCAAAAAAGCCATTTAAGCCTTTTCACAGTGAGATCTATGCGATATGGCCGAGAAATGTAATTTTGATGTTAACTCCCAAACCGCTGCGCAGAAGTCAACCAAACTTCACCCAATAGTGTATTGTATCACAATCTAGTAGTTACATTTGAAAATTTTGTTCTAGGACATTTTGTTTGAACGCAATCATCAAACTTAATTAAAAAAGTCATTTAAGCCTTTTCACAGTGAGATCTATGCGATATGGCCGAGAAACGTAATTTTGATGTTAACTCCCAAACCGCTGCGCAGAAGTCAACCAAACTTCACCCAATAGTGTATTGTATCACATTCTAGTAGTTACATTTGAAAATTTCGTTCTAGGACATTTGGTTTGAGCGCAATCATTAAACTTAAGTCAAAAAAGCCATTTAAGCCTTTTCACAGTGAGATCTATGCGATATGGCCGAGAAATGTAATTTTGATGTTAACTCCCAAACCGCTGCGCAGAAGTCAACCAAACTTCACCCAATAGTGTATTGTATCACAATCTAGTAGTTACATTTGAAAATTTTGTTCTAGGAAATTTTGTTTGAGCGCAATCATCAAACTTAATTAAAAATGTCATTTAAGCCTTTTCACAGTGAGATCTATGCGATATGGCCGAGAAATGTAATTTTGATGTTAACTCCCAAACCGCTGCGCAGAAGTCAACCAAACTTCACCCATTAGTGTATTGTATCACAATCTAGTAGTTACATGTGAAAATTTGGTTCTAGGACATTTGATTTGAGCGCAATCCTCAAACTTAGGTCAAAAAAGCCATTTAAGCCTTTTCACAGTGAGATCTATGCGATATGGCCGAGAAATGTAATTTTGATGTTAACTCCCAAACCGCTGCGCAGAAGTCAACCAAACTTCACCCAATAGTGTATTGTATCACAATCTAGTAGTTACATTTGAAAATTTTGTTCTAGGACATTTTGTTTGAACGCAATCATCAAACTTAATTAAAAAAGTCATTTAAGACTTTTCACAGTGAGATCTATGCGATATGGCCGAGAAATGTAATTTTGATGTTAACTCCCAAACCGCTGCGCAGAAGTCAACCAAACTTCACCCAATAGTGTATTGTATCACATTCTAGTAGTTACATTTGAAAATTTCGTTCTAGGACATTTGGTTTGAGCGCAATCATTAAACTTAGGTCAAAAAAGCCATTTAAGCCTTTTCACAGTGAGATCTATGCGATATGGCCGAGAAATGTAATTTTGATGTTAACTCCCAAACCGCGGCGCAGAAGTCAACCAAACTTCACCCAATAGTGTATTGTATCACAATCTAGTAGTTACATTTGAAAATTTTGTTCTAGGAAATTTTGTTTGAGCGCAATCATCAAACTTAATTAAAAAAGTCATTTAAGCCTTTTCACAGTGAGATCTATGCGATATGGCCGAGAAATGTAATTTTGATGTTAACTCCCAAACCGCTGCGCAGAAGTCAACCAAACTTCACCCATTAGTGTATTGTATCACAATCTAGTAGTTACATGTGAAAATTTGGTTCTAGGACATTTGATTTGAGCGAAATCCTCAAACTTAGGTCAAAAAAGCCATTTAAGCCTTTTCACAGTGAGATCTATGCGATATGGCCGAGAAATGTAATTTTGATGTTAACTCCCAAACCGCTGCGCAGAAGTCAACCAAACTTCACCCAATAGTGTATTGTATCACATTCTAGTAGTTACATTTGAAAATTTCGTTCTAGGACATTTGGTTTGAGCGCAATCATTAAACTTAGGTCAAAAAAGCCATTTAAGCCTTTTCACAGTGAGATCTATGCGATATGGCCGAGAAATGTAATTTTGATGTTAACTCCCAAACCGCTGCGCAGAAGTCAACTAAACTTCACCCAATAGTGTATTGTATCACATTCTAGTAGTTACATTTGAAAATTTCGTTCTAGGACATTTTGTTTGAGCGCAATCATTAAACTTAATTAAAAAAGTCATTTAAGCCTTTTCACAGTGAGATCTATGCGATATGGCCGAGAAATGTAATTTTGATGTTAACTCCCAAACCGCTGCGCAGAAGTCAACCAAACTTCACCCAATAGTGTATTGTATCACAATCTAGTAGTTACATTTGAAAATTTTGTTCTAGGAAATTTTGTTTGAACGCAATCATCAAACTTAATTAAAAAAGTCATTTAAGCCTTTTCACAGTGAGATCTATGCGATATGGCCGAGAAATGTAATTTTGATGTTAACTCCCAAACCGCTGCGCAGAAGTCAACCAAACTTCACCCAATAGTGTATTGTATCACAATCTAGTAGTTACATTTGGAAATTTGGTTCTTGGACATTTGATTTGAGCGCAATCCTCAAACTTAGGTCAAAAAAGCCATTTAAGCCTTTTCACAGTGAGATCTATGCGATATGGCCGAGAAATGTAATTTTGATGTTAACTCCCAAACCGCTGCGCAGAAGTCAACCAAACTTCACCCAATAGTGTATTGTATCACAATCTAGTAGTTACATTTGAAAATTTTGTTCTAGGACATTTTGTTTGAACGCAATCATCAAACTTAATTAAAAAAGTCATTTAAGCCTTTTCACAGTGAGATCTATGCGATATGGCCGAGAAATGTAATTTTGATGTTAACTCCCAAACCGCTGCGCAGAAGTCAACCAAACTTCACCCAATAGTGTATTGTATCACAATCTAGTAGTTACATTTGAAAATTTTGTTCTAGGACATTTTGTTTGAACGCAATCATCAAACTTAATTAAAAAAGTCATTTAAGCCTTTTCACGGTGAGATCTATGCGATATGGCCGAGAAATGTAATTTTGATGTTAACTCCCAAACCGCTGCGCAGAAGTCAACCAAACTTCACCCAATAGTGTATTGTATCACATTCTAGTAGTTACATTTGAAAATTTCGTTCTAGGACATTTGGTTTGAGCGCAATCATTAAACTTAGGTCAAAAAAGCCATTTAAGCCTTTTCACAGTGAGATCTATGCGATATGGCCGAGAAATGTAATTTTGATGTTAACTCCCAAACCGCTGCGCAGAAGTCAACTAAACTTCACCCAATAGTGTATTGTATCACATTCTAGTAGTTACATTTGAAAATTTCCTTCTAGGACATTTGGTTTGAGCGCAATCATTAAACTTAATTAAAAAAGTCATTTAAGCCTTTTCACAGTGAGATCTCTGCGATATGGCCGAGAAATGTAATTTTGATGTTAACTCCCAAACCGCTGCGCAGAAGTCAACCAAACTTCACCCATTAGTGTATTGTATCACAATCTAGTAATTACATGTGGAAATTTGGTTCTAGGACATTCGATTTGAGCGCAATCCTCAAACTTAGGTCAAAAAAGCCATTTAAGCCTTTTCACAGTGAGATCTATGCTATATTGCCGAGAAATGTAATTTTGATGTTAACTCCCAAACCGCTGCGCAGAAGTCAACCAAACTTCACCCAATAGTGTATTGTATCACAATCTAGTAGTTACATTTGAAAATTTTGTTCTATGACATTTTGTTTGAACGCAATCATCAAACTTAATTAAAAAAGTCATTTAAGCCTTTTCACAGTGAGATCTATGCGATATGGCCGAGAAATGTAATTTTGATGTTAACTCCCAAACCGCTGCGCAGAAGTCAACCAAACTTCACCCATTAGTGTATTGTATCACAATCTAGTAGTTACATGTGGAAATTTGGTTATTGGACATTTGGTTTGAGCGCAATCATTAAACTTAGGTCAAAAAAGCCATTTAAGCCTTTTCACAGTGAGATCTATGCGATATGGCCGAGAAATGTAATTTTGATGTTTACTCCCAAACCGCTGCGCAGAAGTCAACCAAACTTCACCCAATAGTGTATTGTATCACAATCTAGTAGTTACATTTGAAAATTTTGTTCTAGAAAATTTTGTTTGAGCGCAATCATCAAACTTAATTAAAAAAGTCATTTAAGCCTTTTCACAGTGAGATCTATACGATATGGCCGAGAAATGTAATTTTGATGTTAACTCCCAAACCTCTGCGCAGAAGTCAACCAAACTTCACCCATTAGTGTATTGTATCACAATCTAGTAGTTACATGTGGAAATTTGGTTCTAGGACATTTGATTTGAGCGCAATCCTCAAACTTAGGTCAAAAAAGCCATTTAAGCCTTTTCACAGTGAGATCTATGCGATATGGCCGAGAAATGTAATTTTGATGTTAACTCCCAAACCGCTGCGCAGAAGTCAACCAAACTTCACCCAATAGTGTATTGTATCACAATCTAGTAGTTACATTTGAAAATTTCGTTCTAGGACATTTGGTTTGAGCGCAATCTTTAAACTTAGGTCAAAAAAGCCATTTAAGCCTTTTCACAGTGAGATCTATGCGATATGGCCGAGAAATGTAATTTTGATGTTAACTCCCAAACCGCTGCGCAGAAGTCAACCAAACTTCACCCAATAGTGTATTGTATCACAATCTAGTAGTTACATTTGGAAATTTGGTTCTTGGACATTTGATTTGAGCGCAATCCTCAAACTTAGGTCAAAAAAGCCATTTAAGCCTTTTCACAGTGAGATCTATGCGATATGGCCGAGAAATGTAATTTTGATGTTAACTCCCAAACCGCTGCGCAGAAGTCAACCAAACTTCACCCAATAGTGTATTGTATCACAATCTAGTAGTTACATTTGAAAATTTTGTTCTAGGACATTTTGTTTGAACGCAATCATCAAACTTAATTAAAAAAGTCATTTAAGACTTTTCACAGTGAGATCTATGCGATATGGCCGAGAAATGTAATTTTGATGTTAACTCCCAAACCGCTGCGCAGAAGTCAACCAAACTTCACCCAATAGTGTATTGTATCACATTCTAGTAGTTACATTTGAAAATTTCGTTCTAGGACATTTGGTTTGAGCGCAATCATTAAACTTAGGTCAAAAAAGCCATTTAAGCCTTTTCACAGTGAGATCTATACGATATGGCCGAGAAATGTAATTTTGATGTTAACTCCCAAACCTCTGCGCAGAAGTCAACCAAACTTCACCCATTAGTGTATTGTATCACAATCTAGTAGTTACATGTGGAAATTTGGTTCTAGGACATTTGATTTGAGCGCAATCCTCAAACTTAGGTCAAAAAAGCCATTTAGGCCTTTTCACAGTGAGATCTATGCGATATGGCCGAGAAATGTAATTTTGATGTTAACTCACAAACCGCTGCGCAGAAGTCAACCAAACTTCACCCAATAGTGTATTGTATCACATTCTAGTAGTTACATTTGAAAATTTCGTTCTAGGACATTTGGTTTGAGCGCAATCTTTAAACTTAGGTCAAAAAAGCCATTTAAGCCTTTTCACAGTGAGATCTATGCGATATGGCCGAGAAATGTAATTTTGATGTTAACTCCCAAACCGCTGCGCAGAAGTCAACCAAACTTCACCCAATAGTGTATTGTATCACAATCTAGTAGTTACATTTGAAAATTTTGTTCTAGGACATTTTGTTTGAACGCAATCATCAAACTTAATTAAAAAAGTCATTTAAGCCTTTTCACAGTGAGATCTATGCGATATGGCCGAGAAATGTAATTTTGATGTTAACTCCCAAACCGCTGCGCAGAAGTCAACCAAACTTCACCCAATAGTGTATTGTATCACAATCTAGTAGTTACATTTGGAAATTTGGTTCTTGGACATTTGATTTGAGCGCAATCCTCAAACTTAGGTCAAAAAAGCCATTTAAGCCTTTTCACAGTGAGATCTATGCGATATGGCCGAGAAATGTAATTTTGATGTTAACTCCCAAACCGCTGCGCAGAAGTCAACCAAACTTCACCCAATAGTGTATTGTATCACAATCTAGTAGTTACATTTGAAAATTTTGTTCTAGGACATTTTGTTTGAACGCAATCATCAAACTTAATTAAAAAAGTCATTTAAGACTTTTCACAGTGAGATCTATGCGATATGGCCGAGAAATGTAATTTTGATGTTAACTCCCAAACCGCTGCGCAGAAGTCAACCAAACTTCACCCAATAGTGTATTGTATCACATTCTAGTAGTTACATTTGAAAATTTCGTTCTAGGACATTTGGTTTGAGCGCAATCATTAAACTTAGGTCAAAAAAGCCATTTAAGCCTTTTCACAGTGAGATCTATGCGATATGGCCGAGAAATGTAATTTTGATGTTAACTCCCAAACCGCTGCGCAGAAGTCAACCAAACTTCACCCAATAGTGTATTGTATCACAATCTAGTAGTTACATTTGAAAATTTTGTTCTAGGAAATTTTGTTTGAGCGCAATCATCAAACTTAATTAAAAAAGTCATTTAAGCCTTTTCACAGTGAGATCTATGCGATATGGCCGAGAAATGTAATTTTGATGTTAACTCCCAAACCGCTGCGCAGAAGTCAACCAAACTTCACCCATTAGTGTATTGTATCACAATCTAGTAGTTACATGTGAAAATTTGGTTCTAGGACATTTGATTTGAGCGAAATCCTCAAACTTAGGTCAAAAAAGCCATTTAAGCCTTTTCACAGTGAGATCTATGCGATATGGCCGAGAAATGTAATTTTGATGTTAACTCCCAAACCGCTGCGCAGAAGTCAACCAAACTTCACCCAATAGTGTATTGTATCACATTCTAGTAGTTACATTTGAAAATTTCGTTCTAGGACATTTGGTTTGAGCGCAATCATTAAACTTAGGTCAAAAAAGCCATTTAAGCCTTTTCACAGTGAGATCTATGCGATATGGCCGAGAAATGTAATTTTGATGTTAACTCCCAAACCGCTGCGCAGAAGTCAACTAAACTTCACCCAATAGTGTATTGTATCACATTCTAGTAGTTACATTTGAAAATTTCGTTCTAGGACATTTTGTTTGAGCGCAATCATTAAACTTAATTAAAAAAGTCATTTAAGCCTTTTCACAGTGAGATCTATGCGATATGGCCGAGAAATGTAATTTTGATGTTAACTCCCAAACCGCTGCGCAGAAGTCAACCAAACTTCACCCAATAGTGTATTGTATCACAATCTAGTAGTTACATTTGAAAATTTTGTTCTAGGAAATTTTGTTTGAACGCAATCATCAAACTTAATTAAAAAAGTCATTTAAGCCTTTTCACAGTGAGATCTATGCGATATGGCCGAGAAATGTAATTTTGATGTTAACTCCCAAACCGCTGCGCAGAAGTCAACCAAACTTCACCCAATAGTGTATTGTTTCACAATCTAGTAGTTACATTTGGAAATTTGGTTCTTGGACATTTGATTTGAGCGCAATCCTCAAACTTAGGTCAAAAAAGCCATTTAAGCCTTTTCACAGTGAGATCTATGCGATATGGCCGAGAAATGTAATTTTGATGTTAACTCCCAAACCGCTGCGCAGAAGTCAACCAAACTTCACCCAATAGTGTATTGTATCACAATCTAGTAGTTACATTTGAAAATTTTGTTCTAGGACATTTTGTTTGAACGCAATCATCAAACTTAATTAAAAAAGTCATTTAAGCCTTTTCACAGTGAGATCTATGCGATATGGCCGAGAAATGTAATTTTGATGTTAACTCCCAAACCGCTGCGCAGAAGTCAACCAAACTTCACCCAATAGTGTATTGTATCACAATCTAGTAGTTACATTTGAAAATTTTGTTCTAGGACATTTTGTTTGAACGCAATCATCAAACTTAATTAAAAAAGTCATTTAAGCCTTTTCACGGTGAGATCTATGCGATATGGCCGAGAAATGTAATTTTGATGTTAACTCCCAAACCGCTGCGCAGAAGTCAACCAAACTTCACCCAATAGTGTATTGTATCACATTCTAGTAGTTACATTTGAAAATTTCGTTCTAGGACATTTGGTTTGAGCGCAATCATTAAACTTAGGTCAAAAAAGCCATTTAAGCCTTTTCACAGTGAGATCTATGCGATATGGCCGAGAAATGTAATTTTGATGTTAACTCCCAAACCGCTGCGCAGAAGTCAACTAAACTTCACCCAATAGTGTATTGTATCACATTCTAGTAGTTACATTTGAAAATTTCGTTCTAGGACATTTGGTTTGAGCGCAATCATTAAACTTAATTAAAAAAGTCATTTAAGCCTTTTCACAGTGAGATCTCTGCGATATGGCCGAGAAATGTAATTTTGATGTTAACTCCCAAACCGCTGCGCAGAAGTCAACCAAACTTCACCCATTAGTGTATTGTATCACAATCTAGTAATTACATGTGGAAATTTGGTTCTAGGACATTCGATTTGAGCGCAATCCTCAAACTTAGGTCAAAAAAGCCATTTAAGCCTTTTCACAGTGAGATCTATGCTATATTGCCGAGAAATGTAATTTTGATGTTAACTCCCAAACCGCTGCGCAGAAGTCAACCAAACTTCACCCAATAGTGTATTGTATCACAATCTAGTAGTTACATTTGAAAATTTTGTTCTATGACATTTTGTTTGAACGCAATCATCAAACTTAATTAAAAAAGTCATTTAAGCCTTTTCACAGTGAGATCTATGCGATATGGCCGAGAAATGTAATTTTGATGTTAACTCCCAAACCGCTGCGCAGAAGTCAACCAAACTTCACCCATTAGTGTATTGTATCACAATCTAGTAGTTACATGTGGAAATTTGGTTATTGGACATTTGGTTTGAGCGCAATCTTTAAACTTAGGTCAAAAAAGCCATTTAAGCCTTTTCACAGTGAGATCTATGCGATATGGCCGAGAAATGTAATTTTGATGTTAACTCCCAAACCGCTGCGCAGAAGTCAACCAAACTTCACCCAATAGTGTATTGTATCACATTCTAGTAGTTACATTTGAAAATTTCGTTCTAGGACATTTGGTTTGAGCGCAATCATTAAACTTAGGTCAAAAAAGCCATTTAAGCCTTTTCACAGTGAGATCTATGCGATATGGCCGAGAAATGTAATTTTGATGTTAACTCCCAAACCGCTGCGCAGAAGTCAACCAAACTTCACCCAATAGTGTATTGTATCACAATCTAGTAGTTACATTTGAAAATTTTGTTCTAGGAAATTTTGTTTGAGCGCAATCATCAAACTTAATTAAAAAAGTCATTTAAGCCTTTTCACAGTGAGATCTATGCGATATGGCCGAGAAATGTAATTTTGATGTTAACTCCCAAACCGCTGCGCAGAAGTCAACCAAACTTCACCCATTAGTGTATTGTATCACAATCTAGTAGTTACATGTGAAAATTTGGTTCTAGGACATTTGATTTGAGCGAAATCCTCAAACTTAGGTCAAAAAAGCCATTTAAGCCTTTTCACAGTGAGATCTATGCGATATGGCCGAGAAATGTAATTTTGATGTTAACTCCCAAACCGCTGCGCAGAAGTCAACCAAACTTCACCCAATAGTGTATTGTATCACATTCTAGTAGTTACATTTGAAAATTTCGTTCTAGGACATTTGGTTTGAGCGCAATCATTAAACTTAGGTCAAAAAAGCCATTTAAGCCTTTTCACAGTGAGATCTATGCGATATGGCCGAGAAATGTAATTTTGATGTTAACTCCCAAACCGCTGCGCAGAAGTCAACTAAACTTCACCCAATAGTGTATTGTATCACATTCTAGTAGTTACATTTGAAAATTTCGTTCTAGGACATTTTGTTTGAGCGCAATCATTAAACTTAATTAAAAAAGTCATTTAAGCCTTTTCACAGTGAGATCTATGCGATATGGCCGAGAAATGTAATTTTGATGTTAACTCCCAAACCGCTGCGCAGAAGTCAACCAAACTTCACCCAATAGTGTATTGTATCACAATCTAGTAGTTACATTTGAAAATTTTGTTCTAGGAAATTTTGTTTGAACGCAATCATCAAACTTAATTAAAAAAGTCATTTAAGCCTTTTCACAGTGAGATCTATGCGATATGGCCGAGAAATGTAATTTTGATGTTAACTCCCAAACCGCTGCGCAGAAGTCAACCAAACTTCACCCAATAGTGTATTGTATCACAATCTAGTAGTTACATTTGGAAATTTGGTTCTTGGACATTTGATTTGAGCGCAATCCTCAAACTTAGGTCAAAAAAGCCATTTAAGCCTTTTCACAGTGAGATCTATGCGATATGGCCGAGAAATGTAATTTTGATGTTAACTCCCAAACCGCTGCGCAGAAGTCAACCAAACTTCACCCAATAGTGTATTGTATCACAATCTAGTAGTTACATTTGAAAATTTTGTTCTAGGACATTTTGTTTGAACGCAATCATCAAACTTAATTAAAAAAGTCATTTAAGCCTTTTCACAGTGAGATCTATGCGATATGGCCGAGAAATGTAATTTTGATGTTAACTCCCAAACCGCTGCGCAGAAGTCAACCAAACTTCACCCAATAGTGTATTGTATCACAATCTAGTAGTTACATTTGAAAATTTTGTTCTAGGACATTTTGTTTGAACGCAATCATCAAACTTAATTAAAAAAGTCATTTAAGCCTTTTCACGGTGAGATCTATGCGATATGGCCGAGAAATGTAATTTTGATGTTAACTCCCAAACCGCTGCGCAGAAGTCAACCAAACTTCACCCAATAGTGTATTGTATCACATTCTAGTAGTTACATTTGAAAATTTCGTTCTAGGACATTTGGTTTGAGCGCAATCATTAAACTTAGGTCAAAAAAGCCATTTAAGCCTTTTCACAGTGAGATCTATGCGATATGGCCGAGAAATGTAATTTTGATGTTAACTCCCAAACCGCTGCGCAGAAGTCAACTAAACTTCACCCAATAGTGTATTGTATCACATTCTAGTAGTTACATTTGAAAATTTCGTTCTAGGACATTTGGTTTGAGCGCAATCATTAAACTTAATTAAAAAAGTCATTTAAGCCTTTTCACAGTGAGATCTCTGCGATATGGCCGAGAAATGTAATTTTGATGTTAACTCCCAAACCGCTGCGCAGAAGTCAACCAAACTTCACCCATTAGTGTATTGTATCACAATCTAGTAATTACATGTGGAAATTTGGTTCTAGGACATTCGATTTGAGCGCAATCCTCAAACTTAGGTCAAAAAAGCCATTTAAGCCTTTTCACAGTGAGATCTATGCTATATTGCCGAGAAATGTAATTTTGATGTTAACTCCCAAACCGCTGCGCAGAAGTCAACCAAACTTCACCCAATAGTGTATTGTATCACAATCTAGTAGTTACATTTGAAAATTTTGTTCTATGACATTTTGTTTGAACGCAATCATCAAACTTAATTAAAAAAGTCATTTAAGCCTTTTCACAGTGAGATCTATGCGATATGGCCGAGAAATGTAATTTTGATGTTAACTCCCAAACCGCTGCGCAGAAGTCAACCAAACTTCACCCATTAGTGTATTGTATCACAATCTAGTAGTTACATGTGGAAATTTGGTTATTGGACATTTGGTTTGAGCGCAATCATTAAACTTAGGTCAAAAAAGCCATTTAAGCCTTTTCACAGTGAGATCTATGCGATATGGCCGAGAAATGTAATTTTAATGTTTACTCCCAAACCGCTGCGCAGAAGTCAACCAAACTTCACCCAATAGTGTATTGTATCACAATCTAGTAGTTACATTTGAAAATTTTGTTCTAGAAAATTTTGTTTGAGCGCAATCATCAAACTTAATTAAAAAAGTCATTTAAGCCTTTTCACAGTGAGATCTATACGATATGGCCGAGAAATGTAATTTTGATGTTAACTCCCAAACCTCTGCGCAGAAGTCAACCAAACTTCACCCATTAGTGTATTGTATCACAATCTAGTAGTTACATGTGGAAATTTGGTTCTAGGACATTTGATTTGAGCGCAATCCTCAAACTTAGGTCAAAAAAGCCATTTAAGCCTTTTCACAGTGAGATCTATGCGATATGGCCGAGAAATGTAATTTTGATGTTAACTCCCAAACCGCTGCGCAGAAGTCAACCAAACTTCACCCAATAGTGTATTGTATCACAATCTAGTAGTTACATTTGAAAATTTCGTTCTAGGACATTTGGTTTGAGCGCAATCTTTAAACTTAGGTCAAAAAAGCCATTTAAGCCTTTTCACAGTGAGATCTATGCGATATGGCCGAGAAATGTAATTTTGATGTTAACTCCCAAACCGCTGCGCAGAAGTCAACCAAACTTCACCCAATAGTGTATTGTATCACAATCTAGTAGTTACATTTGGAAATTTGGTTCTTGGACATTTGATTTGAGCGCAATCCTCAAACTTAGGTCAAAAAAGCCATTTAAGCCTTTTCACAGTGAGATCTATGCGATATGGCCGAGAAATGTAATTTTGATGTTAACTCCCAAACCGCTGCGCAGAAGTCAACCAAACTTCACCCAATAGTGTATTGTATCACAATCTAGTAGTTACATTTGAAAATTTTGTTCTAGGACATTTTGTTTGAACGCAATCATCAAACTTAATTAAAAAAGTCATTTAAGCCTTTTCACAGTGAGATCTATGCGATATGGCCGAGAAATGTAATTTTGATGTTAACTCCCAAACCGCTGCGCAGAAGTCAACCAAACTTCACCCAATAGTGTATTGTATCACATTCTAGTAGTTACATTTGAAAATTTCGTTCTAGGACATTTGGTTTGAGCGCAATCATTAAACTTAGGTCAAAAAAGCCATTTAAGCCTTTTCACAGTGAGATCTATGCGATATGGCCGAGAAATGTAATTTTGATGTTAACTCCCAAACCGCTGCGCAGAAGTCAACCAAACTTCACCCAATAGTGTATTGTATCACAATCTAGTAGTTACATTTGAAAATTTTGTTCTAGGAAATTTTGTTTGAGCGCAATCATCAAACTTAATTAAAAAAGTCATTTAAGCCTTTTCACAGTGAGATCTATGCGAAATGGCCGAGAAATGTAATTTTGATGTTAACTCCCAAACCGCTGCGCAGAAGTCAACCAAACTTCACCCATTAGTGTATTGTATCACAATCTAGTAGTTACATGTGAAAATTTGGTTCTAGGACATTTGATTTGAGCGCAATCCTCAAACTTAGGTCAAAAAAGCCATTTAAGCCTTTTCACAGTGAGATCTATGCGATATGGCCGAGAAATGTAATTTTGATGTTAACTCCCAAACCGCTGCGCAGAAGTCAACCAAACTTCACCCAATAGTGTATTGTATCACATTCTAGTAGTTACATTTGAAAATTTCGTTCTAGGACATTTGGTTTGAGCGCAATCATTAAACTTAGGTCAAAAAAGCCATTTAAGCCTTTTCACAGTGAGATCTATGCGATATGGCCGAGAAATGTAATTTTGATGTTAACTCCCAAACCGCTGCGCAGAAGTCAACTAAACTTCACCCAATAGTGTATTGTATCACATTCTAGTAGTTACATTTGAAAATTTCGTTCTAGGACATTTGGTTTGAGCGCAATCATTAAACTTAATTAAAAAAGTCATTTAAGCCTTTTCACAGTGAGATCTATGCGATATGGCCGAGAAATGTAATTTTGATGTTAACTCCCAAACCGCTGCGCAGAAGTCAACCAAACTTCACCCATTAGTGTATTGTATCACAATCTAGTAATTACATGTGGAAATTTGGTTCTAGGACATTTGATTTGAGCGCAATCCTCAAACTTAGGTCAAAAAAGCCATTTAAGCCTTTTCACAGTGAGATCTATGCGATATGGCCGAGAAATGTAATTTTGATGTTAACTCCCAAACCGCTGCGCAGAAGTCAACCAAACTTCACCCAATAGTGTATTGTATCACAATCTAGTAGTTACATTTGAAAATTTTGTTCTAGGACATTTTGTTTGAACGCAATCATCAAACTTAATTAAAAAAGTCATTTAAGCCTTTTCACAGTGAGATCTATGCGATATGGCCGAGAAATGTAATTTTGATGTTAACTCCCAAACCGCTGCGCAGAAGTCAACCAAACTTCACCCAATAGTGTATTGTATCACATTCTAGTAGTTACATTTGAAAATTTCGTTCTAGGACATTTGGTTTGAGCGCAATCATTAAACTTAGGTCAAAAAAGCCATTTAAGCCTTTTCACAGTGAGATCTATGCGATATGGCCGAGAAATGTAATTTTGATGTTAACTCCCAAACCGCTGCGCAGAAGTCAACCAAACTTCACCCAATAGTGTATTGTATCACAATCTAGTAGTTACATTTGAAAATTTGGTTCTAGGACATTTGATTTGAGCGCAATCCTCAAACTTAGGTCAAAAAAGCCATTTAAGCCTTTTCACAGTGAGATCTATGCGATATGGCCGAGAAATGTAATTTTGATGTTAACTCCCAAACCGCTGCGCAGAAGTCAACCAAACTTCACCCAATAGTGTATTGTATCACATTCTAGTAGTTACATTTGAAAATTTCGTTCTAGGACATTTGGTTTGAGCGCAATCATTAAACTTAGGTCAAAAAAGCCATTTAAGCCTTTTCACAGTGAGATCTATGCGATATGGCCGAGAAATGTAATTTTGATGTTAACTCCCAAACCGCTGCGCAGAAGTCAACTAAACTTCACCCAATAGTGTATTGTATCACATTCTAGTAGTTACATTTGAAAATTTCGTTCTAGGACATTTGGTTTGAGCGCAATCATTAAACTTAATTAAAAAAGTCATTTAAGCCTTTTCACAGTGAGATCTATGCGATATGGCCGAGAAATGTAATTTTGATGTTAACTCCCAAACCGCTGCGCAGAAGTCAACCAAACTTCACCCATTAGTGTATTGTATCACAATCTAGTAATTACATGTGGAAATTTGGTTCTAGGACATTTGATTTGAGCGCAATCCTCAAACTTAGGTCAAAAAAGCCATTTAAGCCTTTTCACAGTGAGATCTATGCGATATGGCCGAGAAATGTAATTTTGATGTTAACTCCCAAACCGCTGCGCAGAAGTCAACCAAATTTCACCCAATAGTGTATTGTATCACAATCTAGTAGTTACATTTGAAAATTTTGTTCTATGACATTTTGTTTGAACGCAATCATCAAACTTAATTAAAAAAGTCATTTAAGCCTTTTCACAGTGAGATCTATGCGATATGGCCGAGAAATGTAATTTTGATGTTAACTCCCAAACCGCTGCGCAGAAGTCAACCAAACTTCACCCATTAGTGTATTGTATCACAATCTAGTAGTTACATGTGGAAATTTGGTTATTGGACATTTGGTTTGAGCGCAATCATTAAACTTAGGTCAAAAAAGCCATTTAAGCCTTTTCACAGTGAGATCTATGCGATATGGCCGAGAAATGTAATTTTGATGTTAACTCCCAAACCGCTGCGCAGAAGTCAACCAAACTTCACCCAATAGTGTATTGTATCACAATCTAGTAGTTACATTTGAAAATTTTGTTCTAGGAAAATTTGTTTGAGCGCAATCATCAAACTTAATTAAAAAAGTCATTTAAGCCTTTTCACATTGAGATCTATGCGATATGGCCGAGAAATGTAATTTTGATGTTAACTCCCAAACCTCTGCGCAGAAGTCAACCAAACTTCACCCATTAGTGTATTGTATCACAATCTAGTAGTTACATGTGGAAATTTGGTTCTAGGACATTTGATTTGAGCGCAATCCTCAAACTTAGGTCAAAAAAGCCATTTAAGCCTTTTCACAGTGAGATCTATGCGATATGGCCGAGAAATGTAATTTTGATGTTAACTCCCAAACCGCTGCGCAGAAGTCAACCAAACTTCACCCAATAGTGTATTGTATCACAATCTAGTAGTTACATTTGGAAATTTGGTTCTTGGACATTTGATTTGAGCGCAATCCTCAAACTTAGGTCAAAAAAGCCATTTAAGCCTTTTCACAGTGAGATCTATGCGATATGGCCGAGAAATGTAATTTTGATGTTAACTCCCAAACCGCTGCGCAGAAGTCAACCAAACTCTACCCAGTAGTGTATTGTATCACAATCTAGTAGTTACATTTGAAAATTTTGTTCTAGGACATTTTGTTTGAACGCAATCATCAAACTTAATTAAAAAAGTCATTTAAGCCTTTTCACAGTGAGATCTATGCGATATGGCCGAGAAATGTAATTTTGATGTTAACTCCCAAACCGCTGCGCAGAAGTGAACCAAACTTCACCCAATAGTGTATTGTATCACATTCTAGTAGTTACATTTGAAAACTTCGTTCTAGGACATTTGGTTTGAGCGCAATCATTAAACTTAGGTCAAAAAAGCCATTTAAGCCTTTTCACAGTGAGATCTATGCGATATGGCCGAGAAATGTAATTTTGATGTTAACTCCCAAACCGCTGCGCAGAAGTCAACCAAACTTCACCCAATTGTGTATTGTATCACAATCTAGTAGTTACATTTGAAAATTTTGTTCTAGGAAATTTTGTTTGAGCGCAATCATCAAACTTAATTAAAAAAGTCATTTAAGCCTTTTCACAGTGAGATCTATGCGATATGGCCGAGAAATGTAATTTTGATGTTAACTCCCAAACCGCTGCGCAGAAGTCAACCAAACTTCACCCAATTGTGTATTGTATCACAATCTAGTAGTTACATTTGAAAATTTTGTTCTAGGAAATTTTGTTTGAGCGCAATCATCAAACTTAATTAAAAAAGTCATTTAAGCCTTTTCACAGTGAGATCTATGCGATATGGCCGAGAAATGTAATTTTGATGTTAACTCCCAAACCGCTGCGCAGAAGTCAACCAAACTTCACCCATTAGTGTATTGTATCACAATCTAGTAGTTACATGTGAAAATTTGGTTATTGGACATTTGGTTTGAGCGCAATCATTAAACTTAGGTCAAAAAAGCCATTTAAGCCTTTTCACAGTGAGATCTATGCGATATGGCCGAGAAATGTAATTTTGATGTTAACTCCCAAACCGCTGCGCAGAAGTCAACTAAACTTCACCCAATAGTGTATTGTATCACATTCTAGTAGTTACATTTGAAAATTTCGTTCTAGGACATTTTGTTTGAGCGCAATCATTAAACTTAATTAAAAAAGTCATTTAAGCCTTTTCACAGTGAGATCTATGCGATATGGCCGAGAAATGTAATTTTGATGTTAACTCCCAAACCGCTGCGCAGAAGTCAACCAAACTTCACCCAATAGTGTATTGTATCACAATCTAGTAGTTACATTTGAAAATTTTGTTCTAGGAAATTTTGTTTGAACGCAATCATCAAACTTAATTAAAAAAGTCATTTAAGCCTTTTCACAGTGAGATCTATGCGATATGGCCGAGAAATGTAATTTTGATGTTAACTCCCAAACCGCTGCGCAGAAGTCAACCAAACTTCACCCAATAGTGTATTGTATCACAATCTAGTAGTTACATTTGGAAATTTGGTTCTTGGACATTTGATTTGAGCGCAATCCTCAAACTTAGGTCAAAAAAGCCATTTAAGCCTTTTCACAGTGAGATCTATGCGATATGGCCGAGAAATGTAATTTTGATGTTAACTCCCAAACCGCTGCGCAGAAGTCAACCAAACTTCACCCAATAGTGTATTGTATCACAATCTAGTAGTTACATTTGAAAATTTTGTTCTAGGACATTTTGTTTGAACGCAATCATCAAACTTAATTAAAAAAGTCATTTAAGCCTTTTCACAGTGAGATCTATGCGATATGGCCGAGAAATGTAATTTTGATGTTAACTCCCAAACCGCTGCGCAGAAGTCAACCAAACTTCACCCAATAGTGTATTGTATCACAATCTAGTAGTTACATTTGAAAATTTTGTTCTAGGACATTTTGTTTGAACGCAATCATCAAACTTAATTAAAAAAGTCATTTAAGCCTTTTCACGGTGAGATCTATGCGATATGGCCGAGAAATGTAATTTTGATGTTAACTCCCAAACCGCTGCGCAGAAGTCAACCAAACTTCACCCAATAGTGTATTGTATCACATTCTAGTAGTTACATTTGAAAATTTCGTTCTAGGACATTTGGTTTGAGCGCAATCATTAAACTTAGGTCAAAAAAGCCATTTAAGCCTTTTCACAGTGAGATCTATGCGATATGGCCGAGAAATGTAATTTTGATGTTAACTCCCAAACCGCTGCGCAGAAGTCAACTAAACTTCACCCAATAGTGTATTGTATCACATTCTAGTAGTTACATTTGAAAATTTCGTTCTAGGACATTTGGTTTGAGCGCAATCATTAAACTTAATTAAAAAAGTCATTTAAGCCTTTTCACAGTGAGATCTCTGCGATATGGCCGAGAAATGTAATTTTGATGTTAACTCCCAAACCGCTGCGCAGAAGTCAACCAAACTTCACCCATTAGTGTATTGTATCACAATCTAGTAATTACATGTGGAAATTTGGTTCTAGGACATTCGATTTGAGCGCAATCCTCAAACTTAGGTCAAAAAAGCCATTTAAGCCTTTTCACAGTGAGATCTATGCTATATTGCCGAGAAATGTAATTTTGATGTTAACTCCCAAACCGCTGCGCAGAAGTCAACCAAACTTCACCCAATAGTGTATTGTATCACAATCTAGTAGTTACATTTGAAAATTTTGTTCTATGACATTTTGTTTGAACGCAATCATCAAACTTAATTAAAAAAGTCATTTAAGCCTTTTCACAGTGAGATCTATGCGATATGGCCGAGAAATGTAATTTTGATGTTAACTCCCAAACCGCTGCGCAGAAGTCAACCAAACTTCACCCATTAGTGTATTGTATCACAATCTAGTAGTTACATGTGGAAATTTGGTTATTGGACATTTGGTTTGAGCGCAATCATTAAACTTAGGTCAAAAAAGCCATTTAAGCCTTTTCACAGTGAGATCTATGCGATATGGCCGAGAAATGTAATTTTAATGTTTACTCCCAAACCGCTGCGCAGAAGTCAACCAAACTTCACCCAATAGTGTATTGTATCACAATCTAGTAGTTACATTTGAAAATTTTGTTCTAGAAAATTTTGTTTGAGCGCAATCATCAAACTTAATTAAAAAAGTCATTTAAGCCTTTTCACAGTGAGATCTATACGATATGGCCGAGAAATGTAATTTTGATGTTAACTCCCAAACCTCTGCGCAGAAGTCAACCAAACTTCACCCATTAGTGTATTGTATCACAATCTAGTAGTTACATGTGGAAATTTGGTTCTAGGACATTTGATTTGAGCGCAATCCTCAAACTTAGGTCAAAAAAGCCATTTAAGCCTTTTCACAGTGAGATCTATGCGATATGGCCGAGAAATGTAATTTTGATGTTAACTCCCAAACCGCTGCGCAGAAGTCAACCAAACTTCACCCAATAGTGTATTGTATCACAATCTAGTAGTTACATTTGAAAATTTCGTTCTAGGACATTTGGTTTGAGCGCAATCTTTAAACTTAGGTCAAAAAAGCCATTTAAGCCTTTTCACAGTGAGATCTATGCGATATGGCCGAGAAATGTAATTTTGATGTTAACTCCCAAACCGCTGCGCAGAAGTCAACCAAACTTCACCCAATAGTGTATTGTATCACAATCTAGTAGTTACATTTGGAAATTTGGTTCTTGGACATTTGATTTGAGCGCAATCCTCAAACTTAGGTCAAAAAAGCCATTTAAGCCTTTTCACAGTGAGATCTATGCGATATGGCCGAGAAATGTAATTTTGATGTTAACTCCCAAACCGCTGCGCAGAAGTCAACCAAACTTCACCCAATAGTGTATTGTATCACAATCTAGTAGTTACATTTGAAAATTTTGTTCTAGGACATTTTGTTTGAACGCAATCATCAAACTTAATTAAAAAAGTCATTTAAGCCTTTTCACAGTGAGATCTATGCGATATGGCCGAGAAATGTAATTTTGATGTTAACTCCCAAACCGCTGCGCAGAAGTCAACCAAACTTCACCCAATAGTGTATTGTATCACATTCTAGTAGTTACATTTGAAAATTTCGTTCTAGGACATTTGGTTTGAGCGCAATCATTAAACTTAGGTCAAAAAAGCCATTTAAGCCTTTTCACAGTGAGATCTATGCGATATGGCCGAGAAATGTAATTTTGATGTTAACTCCCAAACCGCTGCGCAGAAGTCAACCAAACTTCACCCAATAGTGTATTGTATCACAATCTAGTAGTTACATTTGAAAATTTTGTTCTAGGAAATTTTGTTTGAGCGCAATCATCAAACTTAATTAAAAAAGTCATTTAAGCCTTTTCACAGTGAGATCTATGCGAAATGGCCGAGAAATGTAATTTTGATGTTAACTCCCAAACCGCTGCGCAGAAGTCAACCAAACTTCACCCATTAGTGTATTGTATCACAATCTAGTAGTTACATGTGAAAATTTGGTTCTAGGACATTTGATTTGAGCGCAATCCTCAAACTTAGGTCAAAAAAGCCATTTAAGCCTTTTCACAGTGAGATCTATGCGATATGGCCGAGAAATGTAATTTTGATGTTAACTCCCAAACCGCTGCGCAGAAGTCAACCAAACTTCACCCAATAGTGTATTGTATCACATTCTAGTAGTTACATTTGAAAATTTCGTTCTAGGACATTTGGTTTGAGCGCAATCATTAAACTTAGGTCAAAAAAGCCATTTAAGCCTTTTCACAGTGAGATCTATGCGATATGGCCGAGAAATGTAATTTTGATGTTAACTCCCAAACCGCTGCGCAGAAGTCAACTAAACTTCACCCAATAGTGTATTGTATCACATTCTAGTAGTTACATTTGAAAATTTCGTTCTAGGACATTTGGTTTGAGCGCAATCATTAAACTTAATTAAAAAAGTCATTTAAGCCTTTTCACAGTGAGATCTATGCGATATGGCCGAGAAATGTAATTTTGATGTTAACTCCCAAACCGCTGCGCAGAAGTCAACCAAACTTCACCCATTAGTGTATTGTATCACAATCTAGTAATTACATGTGGAAATTTGGTTCTAGGACATTTGATTTGAGCGCAATCCTCAAACTTAGGTCAAAAAAGCCATTTAAGCCTTTTCACAGTGAGATCTATGCGATATGGCCGAGAAATGTAATTTTGATGTTAACTCCCAAACCGCTGCGCAGAAGTCAACCAAACTTCACCCAATAGTGTATTGTATCACAATCTAGTAGTTACATTTGAAAATTTTGTTCTAGGACATTTTGTTTGAACGCAATCATCAAACTTAATTAAAAAAGTCATTTAAGCCTTTTCACAGTGAGATCTATGCGATATGGCCGAGAAATGTAATTTTGATGTTAACTCCCAAACCGCTGCGCAGAAGTCAACCAAACTTCACCCAATAGTGTATTGTATCACATTCTAGTAGTTACATTTGAAAATTTCGTTCTAGGACATTTGGTTTGAGCGCAATCATTAAACTTAGGTCAAAAAAGCCATTTAAGCCTTTTCACAGTGAGATCTATGCGATATGGCCGAGAAATGTAATTTTGATGTTAACTCCCAAACCGCTGCGCAGAAGTCAACCAAACTTCACCCAATAGTGTATTGTATCACAATCTAGTAGTTACATTTGAAAATTTGGTTCTAGGACATTTGATTTGAGCGCAATCCTCAAACTTAGGTCAAAAAAGCCATTTAAGCCTTTTCACAGTGAGATCTATGCGATATGGCCGAGAAATGTAATTTTGATGTTAACTCCCAAACCGCTGCGCAGAAGTCAACCAAACTTCACCCAATAGTGTATTGTATCACATTCTAGTAGTTACATTTGAAAATTTCGTTCTAGGACATTTGGTTTGAGCGCAATCATTAAACTTAGGTCAAAAAAGCCATTTAAGCCTTTTCACAGTGAGATCTATGCGATATGGCCGAGAAATGTAATTTTGATGTTAACTCCCAAACCGCTGCGCAGAAGTCAACTAAACTTCACCCAATAGTGTATTGTATCACATTCTAGTAGTTACATTTGAAAATTTCGTTCTAGGACATTTGGTTTGAGCGCAATCATTAAACTTAATTAAAAAAGTCATTTAAGCCTTTTCACAGTGAGATCTATGCGATATGGCCGAGAAATGTAATTTTGATGTTAACTCCCAAACCGCTGCGCAGAAGTCAACCAAACTTCACCCATTAGTGTATTGTATCACAATCTAGTAATTACATGTGGAAATTTGGTTCTAGGACATTTGATTTGAGCGCAATCCTCAAACTTAGGTCAAAAAAGCCATTTAAGCCTTTTCACAGTGAGATCTATGCGATATGGCCGAGAAATGTAATTTTGATGTTAACTCCCAAACCGCTGCGCAGAAGTCAACCAAATTTCACCCAATAGTGTATTGTATCACAATCTAGTAGTTACATTTGAAAATTTTGTTCTATGACATTTTGTTTGAACGCAATCATCAAACTTAATTAAAAAAGTCATTTAAGCCTTTTCACAGTGAGATCTATGCGATATGGCCGAGAAATGTAATTTTGATGTTAACTCCCAAACCGCTGCGCAGAAGTCAACCAAACTTCACCCATTAGTGTATTGTATCACAATCTAGTAGTTACATGTGGAAATTTGGTTATTGGACATTTGGTTTGAGCGCAATCATTAAACTTAGGTCAAAAAAGCCATTTAAGCCTTTTCACAGTGAGATCTATGCGATATGGCCGAGAAATGTAATTTTGATGTTAACTCCCAAACCGCTGCGCAGAAGTCAACCAAACTTCACCCAATAGTGTATTGTATCACAATCTAGTAGTTACATTTGAAAATTTTGTTCTAGGAAAATTTGTTTGAGCGCAATCATCAAACTTAATTAAAAAAGTCATTTAAGCCTTTTCACATTGAGATCTATGCGATATGGCCGAGAAATGTAATTTTGATGTTAACTCCCAAACCTCTGCGCAGAAGTCAACCAAACTTCACCCATTAGTGTATTGTATCACAATCTAGTAGTTACATGTGGAAATTTGGTTCTAGGACATTTGATTTGAGCGCAATCCTCAAACTTAGGTCAAAAAAGCCATTTAAGCCTTTTCACAGTGAGATCTATGCGATATGGCCGAGAAATGTAATTTTGATGTTAACTCCCAAACCGCTGCGCAGAAGTCAACCAAACTTCACCCAATAGTGTATTGTATCACAATCTAGTAGTTACATTTGGAAATTTGGTTCTTGGACATTTGATTTGAGCGCAATCCTCAAACTTAGGTCAAAAAAGCCATTTAAGCCTTTTCACAGTGAGATCTATGCGATATGGCCGAGAAATGTAATTTTGATGTTAACTCCCAAACCGCTGCGCAGAAGTCAACCAAACTCTACCCAGTAGTGTATTGTATCACAATCTAGTAGTTACATTTGAAAATTTTGTTCTAGGACATTTTGTTTGAACGCAATCATCAAACTTAATTAAAAAAGTCATTTAAGCCTTTTCACAGTGAGATCTATGCGATATGGCCGAGAAATGTAATTTTGATGTTAACTCCCAAACCGCTGCGCAGAAGTGAACCAAACTTCACCCAATAGTGTATTGTATCACATTCTAGTAGTTACATTTGAAAACTTCGTTCTAGGACATTTGGTTTGAGCGCAATCATTAAACTTAGGTCAAAAAAGCCATTTAAGCCTTTTCACAGTGAGATCTATGCGATATGGCCGAGAAATGTAATTTTGATGTTAACTCCCAAACCGCTGCGCAGAAGTCAACCAAACTTCACCCAATTGTGTATTGTATCACAATCTAGTAGTTACATTTGAAAATTTTGTTCTAGGAAATTTTGTTTGAGCGCAATCATCAAACTTAATTAAAAAAGTCATTTAAGCCTTTTCACAGTGAGATCTATGCGATATGGCCGAGAAATGTAATTTTGATGTTAACTCCCAAACCGCTGCGCAGAAGTCAACCAAACTTCACCCAATTGTGTATTGTATCACAATCTAGTAGTTACATTTGAAAATTTTGTTCTAGGAAATTTTGTTTGAGCGCAATCATCAAACTTAATTAAAAAAGTCATTTAAGCCTTTTCACAGTGAGATCTATGCGATATGGCCGAGAAATGTAATTTTGATGTTAACTCCCAAACCGCTGCGCAGAAGTCAACCAAACTTCACCCATTAGTGTATTGTATCACAATCTAGTAGTTACATGTGAAAATTTGGTTATTGGACATTTGGTTTGAGCGCAATCATTAAACTTAGGTCAAAAAAGCCATTTAAGCCTTTTCACAGTGAGATCTATGCGATATGGCCGAGAAATGTAATTTTGATGTTAACTCCCAAACCGCTGCGCAGAAGTCAACCAAACTTCACCCAATAGTGTATTGTATCACAATCTAGTAGTTACATTTGAAAATTTTGTTCTAGGAAATTTTGTTTGAGCGCAATCATCAAACTTAATTAAAAAAGTCATTTAAGCCTTTTCACAGTGAGATCTATGCGATATGGCCGAGAAATGTAATTTTGATGTTAACTCCCAAACCTCTGCGCAGAAGTCAACCACACTTCACCCATTAGTGTATTGTATCACAATCTAGTAGTTACATGTGGAAATTTGGTTCTAGGACATTTGATTTGAGCGCAATCCTCAAACTTAGGTCAAAAAAGCCATTTAAGCCTTTTCACAGTGAGATCTATGCGATATGGCCGAGAAATGTAATTTTGATGTTAACTCCCAAACCGCTGCGCAGAAGTCAACCAAACTTCACCCAATAGTGTATTGTATCACAATCTAGTAGTTACATTTGGAAATTTGGTTCTTAGACATTTGATTTGAGCGCAATCCTCAAACTTAGGTCAAAAAAGCCATTTAAGCCTTTTCACAGTGAGATCTATGCGATATGGCCGAGAAATGTAATTTTGATGTTAACTCCCAAACCGCTGCGCAGAAGTCAACCAAACTTCACCCAATAGTGTATTGTATCACAATCTAGTAGTTACATTTGAAAATTTTGTTCTAGGACATTTTGTTTGAACGCAATCATCAAACTTAATTAAAAAAGTCATTTAAGCCTTTTCACAGTGAGATCTATGCGATATGGCCGAGAAACGTAATTTTGATGTTAACTCCCAAACCGCTGCGCAGAAGTCAACCAAACTTCACCCAATAGTGTATTGTATCACATTCTAGTAGTTACATTTGAAAATTTCGTTCTAGGACATTTGGTTTGAGCGCAATCATTAAACTTAAGTCAAAAAAGCCATTTAAGCCTTTTCACAGTGAGATCTATGCGATATGGCCGAGAAATGTAATTTTGATGTTAACTCCCAAACCGCTGCGCAGAAGTCAACCAAACTTCACCCAATAGTGTATTGTATCACAATCTAGTAGTTACATTTGAAAATTTTGTTCTAGGAAATTTTGTTTGAGCGCAATCATCAAACTTAATTAAAAATGTCATTTAAGCCTTTTCACAGTGAGATCTATGCGATATGGCCGAGAAATGTAATTTTGATGTTAACTCCCAAACCGCTGCGCAGAAGTCAACCAAACTTCACCCATTAGTGTATTGTATCACAATCTAGTAGTTACATGTGAAAATTTGGTTCTAGGACATTTGATTTGAGCGCAATCCTCAAACTTAGGTCAAAAAAGCCATTTAAGCCTTTTCACAGTGAGATCTATGCGATATGGCCGAGAAATGTAATTTTGATGTTAACTCCCAAACCGCTGCGCAGAAGTCAACCAAACTTCACCCAATAGTGTATTGTATCACATTCTAGTAGTTACATTTGAAAATTTCGTTCTAGGACATTTGGTTTGAGCGCAATCATTAAACTTAGGTCAAAAAAGCCATTTAAGCCTTTTCACAGTGAGATCTATGCGATATGGCCGAGAAATGTAATTTTGATGTTAACTCCCAAACCGCTGCGCAGAAGTCAACTAAACTTCACCCAATAGTGTATTGTATCACATTCTAGTAGTTACATTTGAAAATTTCGTTCTAGGACATTTGGTTTGAGCGCAATCATTAAACTTAATTAAAAAAGTCATTTAAGCCTTTTCACAGTGAGATCTATGCGATATGGCCGAGAAATGTAATTTTGATGTTAACTCCCAAACCGCTGCGCAGAAGTCAACCAAACTTCACCCATTAGTGTATTGTATCACAATCTAGTAATTACATGTGGAAATTTGGTTCTAGGACATTTGATTTGAGCGCAATCCTCAAACTTAGGTCAAAAAAGCCATTTAAGCCTTTTCACAGTGAGATCTATGCGATATGGCCGAGAAATGTAATTTTGATGTTAACTCCCAAACCGCTGCGCAGAAGTCAACCAAACTTCACCCAATAGTGTATTGTATCACAATCTAGTAGTTACATTTAAAAATTTTGTTCTATGACATTTTGTTTGAACGCAATCATCAAACTTAATTAAAAAAGTCATTTAAGCCTTTTCACAGTGAGATCTATGCGATATGGCCGAGAAATGTAATTTTGATGTTAATTCCCAAACCGCTGCGCAGAAGTCAACCAAACTTCACCCATTAGTGTATTGTATCACAATCTAGTAGTTACATGTGGAAATTTGGTTCTAGGACATTTGATTTGAGCGCAATCCTCAAACTTAGGTCAAAAAAGCCATCAAGCCTTTTCACAGTGAGATCTATGCGATATGGCCGAGAAATGTAATTTTGATGTTAACTCCCAAACCGCTGCGAAGAAGTCAACCAAACTTCACCCAATAGTGTATTGTATCACATTCTAGTAGTTACATTTGAAAATTTCGTTCTAGGACATTTGGTTTGAGCGCAATCATTAAACTTAGGTCAAAAAAGCCATTTAAGCCTTTTCACAGTGAGATCTATGCGATATGGCCGAGAAATGTAATTTTGATGTTAACTCCCAAACCGCTGCGCAGAAGTCAACTAAACTTCACCCAATAGTGTATTGTATCACATTCTAGTAGTTACATTTGAAAATTTCGTTCTAGGACATTTGGTTTGAGCGCAATCATTAAACTTAATTAAAAAAGTCATTTAAGCCTTTTCACAGTGAGATCTATGCGATATGGCCGAGAAATGTAATTTTAATGTTAACTCCCAAACCGCTGCGCAGAAGTCAACCAAACTTCACCCAATAGTGTATTGTATCACATTCTAGTAGTTACATTTGAAAATTTCGTTCTAGGACATTTGGTTTGAGCGCAATCATTAAACTTAGGTCAAAAAAGCCATTTAAGCCTTTTCACAGTGAGATCTATGCGATATGGCCGAGAAATGTAATTTTGATGTTAACTCCCAAACCGCTGCGCAGAAGTCAACCAAACTTCACCAATAGTGTATTGTATCACAATCTAGTAGTTACATTTGAAAATTTTGTTCTAGGAAATTTTGTTTGAGCGCAATCATCAAACTTAATTAAAAAAGTCATTTAAGCCTTTTCACAGTGAGATCTATGCGATATGGCCGAGAAATGTAATTTTGATGTTAACTCCCAAACCGCTGCGCAGAAGTCAACCAAACTTCACCCATTAGTGTATTGTATCACAATCTAGTAGTTACATGTGAAAATTTGGTTCTAGGACATTTGATTTGAGCGCAATCCTCAAACATAGGTCAAAAAAGCCATTTAAGCCTTTTCACAGTGAGATCTATGCGATATGGCCGAGAAATGTAATTTTGATGTTAACTCCCAAACCGCTGCGCAGAAGTCAACCAAACTTCACCCAATAGTGTATTGTATCACATTCTAGTAGTTACATTTGAAAATTTCGTTCTAGGACATTTGGTTTGAGCGCAATCATTAAACTTAGGTCAAAAAAGCCATTTAAGCCTTTTCACAGTGAGATCTATGCGATATGGCCGAGAAATGTAATTTTGATGTTAACTCCCAAACCGCTGCGCAGAAGTCAACTAAACTTCACCCAATAGTGTATTGTATCACATTCTAGTAGTTACATTTAAAAATTTCGTTCTAGGACATTTGGTTTGAGCGCAATCATTAAACTTAGGTCAAAAAAGCCATTTAAGCCTTTTCACAGTGAGATCTATGCGATATGGCCGAGAAATGTAATTTTGATGTTTACTCCCAAACCGCTGCGCAGAAGTCAACCAAACTTCACCCAATAGTGTATTGTATCACAATCTAGTAGTTACATTTGAAAATTTTGTTCTAGAAAATTTTGTTTGAGCGCAATCATCAAACTTAATTAAAAAAGTCATTTAAGCCTTTTCACAGTGAGATCTATACGATATGGCCGAGAAATGTAATTTTGATGTTAACTCCCAAACCTCTGCGCAGAAGTCAACCAAACTTCACCCATTAGTGTATTGTATCACAATCTAGTAGTTACATGTGGAAATTTGGTTCTAGGACATTTGATTTGAGCGCAATCCTCAAACTTAGGTCAAAAAAGCCATTTAAGCCTTTTCACAGTGAGATCTATGCGATATGGCCGAGAAATGTAATTTTGATGTTAACTCCCAAACCGCTGCGCAGAAGTCAACCAAACTTCACCCAATAGTGTATTGTATCACAATCTAGTAGTTACATTTGAAAATTTCGTTCTAGGACATTTGGTTTGAGCGCAATCTTTAAACTTAGGTCAAAAAAGCCATTTAAGCCTTTTCACAGTGAGATCTATGCGATATGGCCGAGAAATGTAATTTTGATGTTAACTCCCAAACCGCTGCGCAGAAGTCAACCAAACTTCACCCAATAGTGTATTGTATCACAATCTAGTAGTTACATTTGGAAATTTGGTTCTTGGACATTTGATTTGAGCGCAATCCTCAAACTTAGGTCAAAAAAGCCATTTAAGCCTTTTCACAGTGAGATCTATGCGATATGGCCGAGAAATGTAATTTTGATGTTAACTCCCAAACCGCTGCGCAGAAGTCAACCAAACTTCACCCAATAGTGTATTGTATCACAATCTAGTAGTTACATTTGAAAATTTTGTTCTAGGACATTTTGTTTGAACGCAATCATCAAACTTAATTAAAAAAGTCATTTAAGCCTTTTCACAGTGAGATCTATGCGATATGGCCGAGAAATGTAATTTTGATGTTAACTCCCAAACCGCTGCGCAGAAGTCAACCAAACTTCACCCAATAGTGTATTGTATCACATTCTAGTAGTTACATTTGAAAATTTCGTTCTAGGACATTTGGTTTGAGCGCAATCATTAAACTTAGGTCAAAAAAGCCATTTAAGCCTTTTCACAGTGAGATCTATGCGATATGGCCGAGAAATGTAATTTTGATGTTAACTCCCAAACCGCTGCGCAGAAGTCAACCAAACTTCACCCAATAGTGTATTGTATCACAATCTAGTAGTTACATTTGAAAATTTTGTTCTAGGAAATTTTGTTTGAGCGCAATCATCAAACTTAATTAAAAAAGTCATTTAAGCCTTTTCACAGTGAGATCTATGCGAAATGGCCGAGAAATGTAATTTTGATGTTAACTCCCAAACCGCTGCGCAGAAGTCAACCAAACTTCACCCAATAGTGTATTGTATCACATTCTAGTAGTTACATTTGAAAATTTCGTTCTAGGACATTTGGTTTGAGCGCAATCATTAAACTTAGGTCAAAAAAGCCATTTAAGCCTTTTCACAGTGAGATCTATGCGATATGGCCGAGAAATGTAATTTTGATGTTAACTCCCAAACCGCTGCGCAGAAGTCAACTAAACTTCACCCAATAGTGTATTGTATCACATTCTAGTAGTTACATTTGAAAATTTCGTTCTAGGACATTTGGTTTGAGCGCAATCATTAAACTTAGGTCAAAAAAGCCATTTAAGCCTTTTCACAGTGAGATCTATGCGATATGGCCGAGAAATGTAATTTTGATGTTAACTCCCAAACCGCTGCGCAGAAGTCAACTAAACTTCACCCAATAGTGTATTGTATCACATTCTAGTAGTTACATTTGAAAATTTCGTTCTAGGACATTTGGTTTGAGCGCAATCATTAAACTTAATTAAAAAAGTCATTTAAGCCTTTTCACAGTGAGATCTATGCGATATGGCCGAGAAATGTAATTTTGATGTTAACTCCCAAACCGCTGCGCAGAAGTCAACCAAACTTCACCCATTAGTGTATTGTATCACAATCTAGTAATTACATGTGGAAATTTGGTTCTAGGACATTTGATTTGAGCGCAATCCTCAAACTTAGGTCAAAAAAGCCATTTAAGCCTTTTCACAGTGAGATCTATGCGATATGGCCGAGAAATGTAATTTTGATGTTAACTCCCAAACCGCTGCGCAGAAGTCAACCAAACTTCACCCAATAGTGTATTGTATCACAATCTAGTAGTTACATTTGAAAATTTTGTTCTAGGACATTTTGTTTGAACGCAATCATCAAACTTAATTAAAAAAGTCATTTAAGCCTTTTCACAGTGAGATCTATGCGATATGGCCGAGAAATGTAATTTTGATGTTAACTCCCAAACCGCTGCGCAGAAGTCAACCAAACTTCACCCAATAGTGTATTGTATCACATTCTAGTAGTTACATTTGAAAATTTCGTTCTAGGACATTTGGTTTGAGCGCAATCATTAAACTTAGGTCAAAAAAGCCATTTAAGCCTTTTCACAGTGAGATCTATGCGATATGGCCGAGAAATGTAATTTTGATGTTAACTCCCAAACCGCTGCGCAGAAGTCAACCAAACTTCACCCAATAGTGTATTGTATCACAATCTAGTAGTTACATTTGAAAATTTGGTTCTAGGACATTTGATTTGAGCGCAATCCTCAAACTTAGGTCAAAAAAGCCATTTAAGCCTTTTCACAGTGAGATCTATGCGATATGGCCGAGAAATGTAATTTTGATGTTAACTCCCAAACCGCTGCGCAGAAGTCAACCAAACTTCACCCAATAGTGTATTGTATCACATTCTAGTAGTTACATTTGAAAATTTCGTTCTAGGACATTTGGTTTGAGCGCAATCATTAAACTTAGGTCAAAAAAGCCATTTAAGCCTTTTCACAGTGAGATCTATGCGATATGGCCGAGAAATGTAATTTTGATGTTAACTCCCAAACCGCTGCGCAGAAGTCAACTAAACTTCACCCAATAGTGTATTGTATCACATTCTAGTAGTTACATTTGAAAATTTCGTTCTAGGACATTTGGTTTGAGCGCAATCATTAAACTTAATTAAAAAAGTCATTTAAGCCTTTTCACAGTGAGATCTATGCGATATGGCCGAGAAATGTAATTTTGATGTTAACTCCCAAACCGCTGCGCAGAAGTCAACCAAACTTCACCCATTAGTGTATTGTATCACAATCTAGTAATTACATGTGGAAATTTGGTTCTAGGACATTTGATTTGAGCGCAATCCTCAAACTTAGGTCAAAAAAGCCATTTAAGCCTTTTCACAGTGAGATCTATGCGATATGGCCGAGAAATGTAATTTTGATGTTAACTCCCAAACCGCTGCGCAGAAGTCAACCAAATTTCACCCAATAGTGTATTGTATCACAATCTAGTAGTTACATTTGAAAATTTTGTTCTATGACATTTTGTTTGAACGCAATCATCAAACTTAATTAAAAAAGTCATTTAAGCCTTTTCACAGTGAGATCTATGCGATATGGCCGAGAAATGTAATTTTGATGTTAACTCCCAAACCGCTGCGCAGAAGTCAACCAAACTTCACCCATTAGTGTATTGTATCACAATCTAGTAGTTACATGTGGAAATTTGGTTATTGGACATTTGGTTTGAGCGCAATCATTAAACTTAGGTCAAAAAAGCCATTTAAGCCTTTTCACAGTGAGATCTATGCGATATGGCCGAGAAATGTAATTTTGATGTTAACTCCCAAACCGCTGCGCAGAAGTCAACCAAACTTCACCCAATAGTGTATTGTATCACAATCTAGTAGTTACATTTGAAAATTTTGTTCTAGGAAAATTTGTTTGAGCGCAATCATCAAACTTAATTAAAAAAGTCATTTAAGCCTTTTCACATTGAGATCTATGCGATATGGCCGAGAAATGTAATTTTGATGTTAACTCCCAAACCTCTGCGCAGAAGTCAACCAAACTTCACCCATTAGTGTATTGTATCACAATCTAGTAGTTACATGTGGAAATTTGGTTCTAGGACATTTGATTTGAGCGCAATCCTCAAACTTAGGTCAAAAAAGCCATTTAAGCCTTTTCACAGTGAGATCTATGCGATATGGCCGAGAAATGTAATTTTGATGTTAACTCCCAAACCGCTGCGCAGAAGTCAACCAAACTTCACCCAATAGTGTATTGTATCACAATCTAGTAGTTACATTTGGAAATTTGGTTCTTGGACATTTGATTTGAGCGCAATCCTCAAACTTAGGTCAAAAAAGCCATTTAAGCCTTTTCACAGTGAGATCTATGCGATATGGCCGAGAAATGTAATTTTGATGTTAACTCCCAAACCGCTGCGCAGAAGTCAACCAAACTCTACCCAATAGTGTATTGTATCACAATCTAGTAGTTACATTTGAAAATTTTGTTCTAGGACATTTTGTTTGAACGCAATCATCAAACTTAATTAAAAAAGTCATTTAAGCCTTTTCACAGTGAGATCTATGCGATATGGCCGAGAAATGTAATTTTGATGTTAACTCCCAAACCGCTGCGCAGAAGTCAACCAAACTTCACCCAATAGTGTATTGTATCACATTCTAGTAGTTACATTTGAAAACTTCGTTCTAGGACATTTGGTTTGAGCGCAATCATTAAACTTAGGTCAAAAAAGCCATTTAAGCCTTTTCACAGTGAGATCTATGCGATATGGCCGAGAAATGTAATTTTGATGTTAACTCCCAAACCGCTGCGCAGAAGTCAACCAAACTTCACCCAATTGTGTATTGTATCACAATCTAGTAGTTACATTTGAAAATTTTGTTCTAGGAAATTTTGTTTGAGCGCAATCATCAAACTTAATTAAAAAAGTCATTTAAGCCTTTTCACAGTGAGATCTATGCGATATGGCCGAGAAATGTAATTTTGATGTTAACTCCCAAACCGCTGCGCAGAAGTCAACCAAACTTCACCCAATAGTGTATTGTATCACAATCTAGTAGTTACATTTGAAAATTTTGTTCTAGGAAATTTTGTTTGAGCGCAATCATCAAACTTAATTAAAAATGTCATTTAAGCCTTTTCACAGTGAGATCTATGCGATATGGCCGAGAAATGTAATTTTGATGTTAACTCCCAAACCGCTGCGCAGAAGTCAACCAAACTTCACCCATTAGTGTATTGTATCACAATCTAGTAGTTACATGTGAAAATTTGGTTCTAGGACATTTGATTTGAGCGCAATCCTCAAACTTAGGTCAAAAAAGCCATTTAAGCCTTTTCACAGTGAGATCTATGCGATATGGCCGAGAAATGTAATTTTGATGTTAACTCCCAAACCGCTGCGCAGAAGTCAACCAAACTTCACCCAATAGTGTATTGTATCACATTCTAGTAGTTACATTTGAAAATTTCGTTCTAGGACATTTGGTTTGAGCGCAATCATTAAACTTAGGTCAAAAAAGCCATTTAAGCCTTTTCACAGTGAGATCTATGCGATATGGCCGAGAAATGTAATTTTGATGTTAACTCCCAAACCGCTGCGCAGAAGTCAACTAAACTTCACCCAATAGTGTATTGTATCACATTCTAGTAGTTACATTTGAAAATTTCGTTCTAGGACATTTGGTTTGAGCGCAATCATTAAACTTAATTAAAAAAGTCATTTAAGCCTTTTCACAGTGAGATCTATGCGATATGGCCGAGAAATGTAATTTTGATGTTAACTCCCAAACCGCTGCGCAGAAGTCAACCAAACTTCACCCATTAGTGTATTGTATCACAATCTAGTAATTACATGTGGAAATTTGGTTCTAGGACATTTGATTTGAGCGCAATCCTCAAACTTAGGTCAAAAAAGCCATTTAAGCCTTTTCACAGTGAGATCTATGCGATATGGCCGAGAAATGTAATTTTGATGTTAACTCCCAAACCGCTGCGCAGAAGTCAACCAAACTTCACCCAATAGTGTATTGTATCACAATCTAGTAGTTACATTTAAAAATTTTGTTCTATGACATTTTGTTTGAACGCAATCATCAAACTTAATTAAAAAAGTCATTTAAGCCTTTTCACAGTGAGATCTATGCGATATGGCCGAGAAATGTAATTTTGATGTTAATTCCCAAACCGCTGCGCAGAAGTCAACCAAACTTCACCCATTAGTGTATTGTATCACAATCTAGTAGTTACATGTGGAAATTTGGTTCTAGGACATTTGATTTGAGCGCAATCCTCAAACTTAGGTCAAAAAAGCCATCAAGCCTTTTCACAGTGAGATCTATGCGATATGGCCGAGAAATGTAATTTTGATGTTAACTCCCAAACCGCTGCGAAGAAGTCAACCAAACTTCACCCAATAGTGTATTGTATCACATTCTAGTAGTTACATTTGAAAATTTCGTTCTAGGACATTTGGTTTGAGCGCAATCATTAAACTTAGGTCAAAAAAGCCATTTAAGCCTTTTCACAGTGAGATCTATGCGATATGGCCGAGAAATGTAATTTTGATGTTAACTCCCAAACCGCTGCGCAGAAGTCAACTAAACTTCACCCAATAGTGTATTGTATCACATTCTAGTAGTTACATTTGAAAATTTCGTTCTAGGACATTTGGTTTGAGCGCAATCATTAAACTTAATTAAAAAAGTCATTTAAGCCTTTTCACAGTGAGATCTATGCGATATGGCCGAGAAATGTAATTTTAATGTTAACTCCCAAACCGCTGCGCAGAAGTCAACCAAACTTCACCCAATAGTGTATTGTATCACATTCTAGTAGTTACATTTGAAAATTTTGTTCTAGGAAATTTTGTTTGAGCGCAATCATCAAACTTAATTAAAAAAGTCATTTAAGCCTTTTCACAGTGAGATCTATGCGAAATGGCCGAGAAATGTAATTTTGATGTTAACTCCCAAACCGCTGCGCAGAAGTCAACCAAACTTCACCCAATAGTGTATTGTATCACATTCTAGTAGTTACATTTGAAAATTTCGTTCTAGGACATTTGGTTTGAGCGCAATCATTAAACTTAGGTCAAAAAAGCCATTTAAGCCTTTTCACAGTGAGATCTATGCGATATGGCCGAGAAATGTAATTTTGATGTTAACTCCCAAACCGCTGCGCAGAAGTCAACTAAACTTCACCCAATAGTGTATTGTATCACATTCTAGTAGTTACATTTGAAAATTTCGTTCTAGGACATTTGGTTTGAGCGCAATCATTAAACTTAGGTCAAAAAAGCCATTTAAGCCTTTTCACAGTGAGATCTATGCGATATGGCCGAGAAATGTAATTTTGATGTTAACTCCCAAACCGCTGCGCAGAAGTCAACTAAACTTCACCCAATAGTGTATTGTATCACATTCTAGTAGTTACATTTGAAAATTTCGTTCTAGGACATTTGGTTTGAGCGCAATCATTAAACTTAATTAAAAAAGTCATTTAAGCCTTTTCACAGTGAGATCTATGCGATATGGCCGAGAAATGTAATTTTGATGTTAACTCCCAAACCGCTGCGCAGAAGTCAACCAAACTTCACCCATTAGTGTATTGTATCACAATCTAGTAATTACATGTGGAAATTTGGTTCTAGGACATTTGATTTGAGCGCAATCCTCAAACTTAGGTCAAAAAAGCCATTTAAGCCTTTTCACAGTGAGATCTATGCGATATGGCCGAGAAATGTAATTTTGATGTTAACTCCCAAACCGCTGCGCAGAAGTCAACCAAACTTCACCCAATAGTGTATTGTATCACAATCTAGTAGTTACATTTGAAAATTTTGTTCTAGGACATTTTGTTTGAACGCAATCATCAAACTTAATTAAAAAAGTCATTTAAGCCTTTTCACAGTGAGATCTATGCGATATGGCCGAGAAATGTAATTTTGATGTTAACTCCCAAACCGCTGCGCAGAAGTCAACCAAACTTCACCCAATAGTGTATTGTATCACATTCTAGTAGTTACATTTGAAAATTTCGTTCTAGGACATTTGGTTTGAGCGCAATCATTAAACTTAGGTCAAAAAAGCCATTTAAGCCTTTTCACAGTGAGATCTATGCGATATGGCCGAGAAATGTAATTTTGATGTTAACTCCCAAACCGCTGCGCAGAAGTCAACCAAACTTCACCCAATAGTGTATTGTATCACAATCTAGTAGTTACATTTGAAAATTTGGTTCTAGGACATTTGATTTGAGCGCAATCCTCAAACTTAGGTCAAAAAAGCCATTTAAGCCTTTTCACAGTGAGATCTATGCGATATGGCCGAGAAATGTAATTTTGATGTTAACTCCCAAACCGCTGCGCAGAAGTCAACCAAACTTCACCCAATAGTGTATTGTATCACATTCTAGTAGTTACATTTGAAAATTTCGTTCTAGGACATTTGGTTTGAGCGCAATCATTAAACTTAGGTCAAAAAAGCCATTTAAGCCTTTTCACAGTGAGATCTATGCGATATGGCCGAGAAATGTAATTTTGATGTTAACTCCCAAACCGCTGCGCAGAAGTCAACTAAACTTCACCCAATAGTGTATTGTATCACATTCTAGTAGTTACATTTGAAAATTTCGTTCTAGGACATTTGGTTTGAGCGCAATCATTAAACTTAATTAAAAAAGTCATTTAAGCCTTTTCACAGTGAGATCTATGCGATATGGCCGAGAAATGTAATTTTGATGTTAACTCCCAAACCGCTGCGCAGAAGTCAACCAAACTTCACCCATTAGTGTATTGTATCACAATCTAGTAATTACATGTGGAAATTTGGTTCTAGGACATTTGATTTGAGCGCAATCCTCAAACTTAGGTCAAAAAAGCCATTTAAGCCTTTTCACAGTGAGATCTATGCGATATGGCCGAGAAATGTAATTTTGATGTTAACTCCCAAACCGCTGCGCAGAAGTCAACCAAATTTCACCCAATAGTGTATTGTATCACAATCTAGTAGTTACATTTGAAAATTTTGTTCTATGACATTTTGTTTGAACGCAATCATCAAACTTAATTAAAAAAGTCATTTAAGCCTTTTCACAGTGAGATCTATGCGATATGGCCGAGAAATGTAATTTTGATGTTAACTCCCAAACCGCTGCGCAGAAGTCAACCAAACTTCACCCATTAGTGTATTGTATCACAATCTAGTAGTTACATGTGGAAATTTGGTTATTGGACATTTGGTTTGAGCGCAATCATTAAACTTAGGTCAAAAAAGCCATTTAAGCCTTTTCACAGTGAGATCTATGCGATATGGCCGAGAAATGTAATTTTGATGTTAACTCCCAAACCGCTGCGCAGAAGTCAACCAAACTTCACCCAATAGTGTATTGTATCACAATCTAGTAGTTACATTTGAAAATTTTGTTCTAGGAAAATTTGTTTGAGCGCAATCATCAAACTTAATTAAAAAAGTCATTTAAGCCTTTTCACATTGAGATCTATGCGATATGGCCGAGAAATGTAATTTTGATGTTAACTCCCAAACCTCTGCGCAGAAGTCAACCAAACTTCACCCATTAGTGTATTGTATCACAATCTAGTAGTTACATGTGGAAATTTGGTTCTAGGACATTTGATTTGAGCGCAATCCTCAAACTTAGGTCAAAAAAGCCATTTAAGCCTTTTCACAGTGAGATCTATGCGATATGGCCGAGAAATGTAATTTTGATGTTAACTCCCAAACCGCTGCGCAGAAGTCAACCAAACTTCACCCAATAGTGTATTGTATCACAATCTAGTAGTTACATTTGGAAATTTGGTTCTTGGACATTTGATTTGAGCGCAATCCTCAAACTTAGGTCAAAAAAGCCATTTAAGCCTTTTCACAGTGAGATCTATGCGATATGGCCGAGAAATGTAATTTTGATGTTAACTCCCAAACCGCTGCGCAGAAGTCAACCAAACTCTACCCAATAGTGTATTGTATCACAATCTAGTAGTTACATTTGAAAATTTTGTTCTAGGACATTTTGTTTGAACGCAATCATCAAACTTAATTAAAAAAGTCATTTAAGCCTTTTCACAGTGAGATCTATGCGATATGGCCGAGAAATGTAATTTTGATGTTAACTCCCAAACCGCTGCGCAGAAGTCAACCAAACTTCACCCAATAGTGTATTGTATCACATTCTAGTAGTTACATTTGAAAACTTCGTTCTAGGACATTTGGTTTGAGCGCAATCATTAAACTTAGGTCAAAAAAGCCATTTAAGCCTTTTCACAGTGAGATCTATGCGATATGGCCGAGAAATGTAATTTTGATGTTAACTCCCAAACCGCTGCGCAGAAGTCAACCAAACTTCACCCAATTGTGTATTGTATCACAATCTAGTAGTTACATTTGAAAATTTTGTTCTAGGAAATTTTGTTTGAGCGCAATCATCAAACTTAATTAAAAAAGTCATTTAAGCCTTTTCACAGTGAGATCTATGCGATATGGCCGAGAAATGTAATTTTGATGTTAACTCCCAAACCGCTGCGCAGAAGTCAACCAAACTTCACCCAATTGTGTATTGTATCACAATCTAGTAGTTACATTTGAAAATTTTGTTCTAGGAAATTTTGTTTGAGCGCAATCATCAAACTTAATTAAAAAAGTCATTTAAGCCTTTTCACAGTGAGATCTATGCGATATGGCCGAGAAATGTAATTTTGATGTTAACTCCCAAACCGCTGCGCAGAAGTCAACCAAACTTCACCCATTAGTGTATTGTATCACAATCTAGTAGTTACATGTGAAAATTTGGTTATTGGACATTTGGTTTGAGCGCAATCATTAAACTTAGGTCAAAAAAGCCATTTAAGCCTTTTCACAGTGAGATCTATGCGATATGGCCGAGAAATGTAATTTTGATGTTAACTCCCAAACCGCTGCGCAGAAGTCAACCAAACTTCACCCAATAGTGTATTGTATCACAATCTAGTAGTTACATTTGAAAATTTTGTTCTAGGAAATTTTGTTTGAGCGCAATCATCAAACTTAATTAAAAAAGTCATTTAAGCCTTTTCACAGTGAGATCTATGCGATATGGCCGAGAAATGTAATTTTGATGTTAACTCCCAAACCTCTGCGCAGAAGTCAACCAAACTTCACCCATTAGTGTATTGTATCACAATCTAGTAGTTACATGTGGAAATTTGGTTCTAGGACATTTGATTTGAGCGCAATCCTCAAACTTAGGTCAAAAAAGCCATTTAAGCCTTTTCACAGTGAGATCTATGCGATATGGCCGAGAAATGTAATTTTGATGTTAACTCCCAAACCGCTGCGCAGAAGTCAACCAAACTTCACCCAATAGTGTATTGTATCACATTCTAGTAGTTACATTTGAAAACTTCGTTCTAGGACATTTGGTTTGAGCGCAATCATTAAACTTAGGTCAAAAAAGCCATTTAAGCCTTTTCACAGTGAGATCTATGCGATATGGCCGAGAAATGTAATTTTGATGTTAACTCCCAAACCGCTGCGCAGAAGTCAACCAAACTTCACCCAATTGTGTATTGTATCACAATCTAGTAGTTACATTTGAAAATTTTGTTCTAGGAAATTTTGTTTGAGCGCAATCATCAAACTTAATTAAAAAAGTCATTTAAGCCTTTTCACAGTGAGATCTATGCGATATGGCCGAGAAATGTAATTTTGATGTTAACTCCCAAACCGCTGCGCAGAAGTCAACCAAACTTCACCCAATTGTGTATTGTATCACAATCTAGTAGTTACATTTGAAAATTTTGTTCTAGGAAATTTTGTTTGAGCGCAATCATCAAACTTAATTAAAAAAGTCATTTAAGCCTTTTCACAGTGAGATCTATGCGATATGGCCGAGAAATGTAATTTTGATGTTAACTCCCAAACCGCTGCGCAGAAGTCAACCAAACTTCACCCATTAGTGTATTGTATCACAATCTAGTAGTTACATGTGAAAATTTGGTTATTGGACATTTGGTTTGAGCGCAATCATTAAACTTAGGTCAAAAAAGCCATTTAAGCCTTTTCACAGTGAGATCTATGCGATATGGCCGAGAAATGTAATTTTGATGTTAACTCCCAAACCGCTGCGCAGAAGTCAACCAAATTTCACCCAATAGTGTATTGTATCACAATCTAGTAGTTACATTTGAAAATTTTGTTCTAGGAAATTTTGTTTGAGCGCAATCATCAAACTTAATTAAAAAAGTCATTTAAGCCTTTTCACAGTGAGATCTATGCGATATGGCCGAGAAATGTAATTTTGATGTTAACTCCCAAACCTCTGCGCAGAAGTCAACCAAACTTCACCCATTAGTGTATTGTATCACAATCTAGTAGTTACATGTGGAAATTTGGTTCTAGGACATTTGATTTGAGCGCAATCCTCAAACTTAGGTCAAAAAAGCCATTTAAGCCTTTTCACAGTGAGATCTATGCGATATGGCCGAGAAATGTAATTTTGATGTTAACTCCCAAACCGCTGCGCAGAAGTCAACCAAACTTCACCCAATAGTGTATTGTATCACAATCTAGTAGTTACATTTGGAAATTTGGTTCTTAGACATTTGATTTGAGCGCAATCCTCAAACTTAGGTCAAAAAAGCCATTTAAGCCTTTTCACAGTGAGATCTATGCGATATGGCCGAGAAATGTAATTTTGATGTTAACTCCCAAACCGCTGCGCAGAAGTCAACCAAACTTCACCCAATAGTGTATTGTATCACAATCTAGTAGTTACATTTGAAAATTTTGTTCTAGGACATTTTGTTTGAACGCAATCATCAAACTTAATTAAAAAAGTCATTTAAGCCTTTTCACAGTGAGATCTATGCGATATGGCCGAGAAACGTAATTTTGATGTTAACTCCCAAACCGCTGCGCAGAAGTCAACCAAACTTCACCCAATAGTGTATTGTATCACATTCTAGTAGTTACATTTGAAAATTTCGTTCTAGGACATTTGGTTTGAGCGCAATCATTAAACTTAAGTCAAAAAAGCCATTTAAGCCTTTTCACAGTGAGATCTATGCGATATGGCCGAGAAATGTAATTTTGATGTTAACTCCCAAACCGCTGCGCAGAAGTCAACCAAACTTCACCCAATAGTGTATTGTATCACAATCTAGTAGTTACATTTGAAAATTTTGTTCTAGGAAATTTTGTTTGAGCGCAATCATCAAACTTAATTAAAAATGTCATTTAAGCCTTTTCACAGTGAGATCTATGCGATATGGCCGAGAAATGTAATTTTGATGTTAACTCCCAAACCGCTGCGCAGAAGTCAACCAAACTTCACCCATTAGTGTATTGTATCACAATCTAGTAGTTACATGTGAAAATTTGGTTCTAGGACATTTGATTTGAGCGCAATCCTCAAACTTAGGTCAAAAAAGCCATTTAAGCCTTTTCACAGTGAGATCTATGCGATATGGCCGAGAAATGTAATTTTGATGTTAACTCCCAAACCGCTGCGCAGAAGTCAACCAAACTTCACCCAATAGTGTATTGTATCACATTCTAGTAGTTACATTTGAAAATTTCGTTCTAGGACATTTGGTTTGAGCGCAATCATTAAACTTAGGTCAAAAAAGCCATTTAAGCCTTTTCACAGTGAGATCTATGCGATATGGCCGAGAAATGTAATTTTGATGTTAACTCCCAAACCGCTGCGCAGAAGTCAACTAAACTTCACCCAATAGTGTATTGTATCACATTCTAGTAGTTACATTTGAAAATTTCGTTCTAGGACATTTGGTTTGAGCGCAATCATTAAACTTAATTAAAAAAGTCATTTAAGCCTTTTCACAGTGAGATCTATGCGATATGGCCGAGAAATGTAATTTTGATGTTAACTCCCAAACCGCTGCGCAGAAGTCAACCAAACTTCACCCATTAGTGTATTGTATCACAATCTAGTAATTACATGTGGAAATTTGGTTCTAGGACATTTGATTTGAGCGCAATCCTCAAACTTAGGTCAAAAAAGCCATTTAAGCCTTTTCACAGTGAGATCTATGCGATATGGCCGAGAAATGTAATTTTGATGTTAACTCCCAAACCGCTGCGCAGAAGTCAACCAAACTTCACCCAATAGTGTATTGTATCACAATCTAGTAGTTACATTTAAAAATTTTGTTCTATGACATTTTGTTTGAACGCAATCATCAAACTTAATTAAAAAAGTCATTTAAGCCTTTTCACAGTGAGATCTATGCGATATGGCCGAGAAATGTAATTTTGATGTTAATTCCCAAACCGCTGCGCAGAAGTCAACCAAACTTCACCCATTAGTGTATTGTATCACAATCTAGTAGTTACATGTGGAAATTTGGTTCTAGGACATTTGATTTGAGCGCAATCCTCAAACTTAGGTCAAAAAAGCCATCAAGCCTTTTCACAGTGAGATCTATGCGATATGGCCGAGAAATGTAATTTTGATGTTAACTCCCAAACCGCTGCGAAGAAGTCAACCAAACTTCACCCAATAGTGTATTGTATCACATTCTAGTAGTTACATTTGAAAATTTCGTTCTAGGACATTTGGTTTGAGCGCAATCATTAAACTTAGGTCAAAAAAGCCATTTAAGCCTTTTCACAGTGAGATCTATGCGATATGGCCGAGAAATGTAATTTTGATGTTAACTCCCAAACCGCTGCGCAGAAGTCAACTAAACTTCACCCAATAGTGTATTGTATCACATTCTAGTAGTTACATTTGAAAATTTCGTTCTAGGACATTTGGTTTGAGCGCAATCATTAAACTTAATTAAAAAAGTCATTTAAGCCTTTTCACAGTGAGATCTATGCGATATGGCCGAGAAATGTAATTTTAATGTTAACTCCCAAACCGCTGCGCAGAAGTCAACCAAACTTCACCCAATAGTGTATTGTATCACATTCTAGTAGTTACATTTGAAAATTTTGTTCTAGGACATTTTGTTTGAACGCAATCATCAAACTTAATTAAAAAAGTCATTTAAGACTTTTCACAGTGAGATCTATGCGATATGGCCGAGAAATGTAATTTTGATGTTAACTCCCAAACCGCTGCGCAGAAGTCAACCAAACTTCACCCAATAGTGTATTGTATCACATTCTAGTAGTTACATTTGAAAATTTCGTTCTAGGACATTTGGTTTGAGCGCAATCATTAAACTTAGGTCAAAAAAGCCATTTAAGCCTTTTCACAGTGAGATCTATGCGATATGGCCGAGAAATGTAATTTTGATGTTAACTCCCAAACCGCTGCGCAGAAGTCAACCAAACTTCACCCAATAGTGTATTGTATCACAATCTAGTAGTTACATTTGAAAATTTTGTTCTAGGAAATTTTGTTTGAGCGCAATCATCAAACTTAATTAAAAAAGTCATTTAAGCCTTTTCACAGTGAGATCTATGCGATATGGCCGAGAAATGTAATTTTGATGTTAACTCCCAAACCGCTGCGCAGAAGTCAACCAAACTTCACCCATTAGTGTATTGTATCACAATCTAGTAGTTACATGTGAAAATTTGGTTCTAGGACATTTGATTTGAGCGAAATCCTCAAACTTAGGTCAAAAAAGCCATTTAAGCCTTTTCACAGTGAGATCTATGCGATATGGCCGAGAAATGTAATTTTGATGTTAACTCCCAAACCGCTGCGCAGAAGTCAACCAAACTTCACCCAATAGTGTATTGTATCACATTCTAGTAGTTACATTTGAAAATTTCGTTCTAGGACATTTGGTTTGAGCGCAATCATTAAACTTAGGTCAAAAAAGCCATTTAAGCCTTTTCACAGTGAGATCTATGCGATATGGCCGAGAAATGTAATTTTGATGTTAACTCCCAAACCGCTGCGCAGAAGTCAACTAAACTTCACCCAATAGTGTATTGTATCACATTCTAGTAGTTACATTTGAAAATTTCGTTCTAGGACATTTTGTTTGAGCGCAATCATTAAACTTAATTAAAAAAGTCATTTAAGCCTTTTCACAGTGAGATCTATGCGATATGGCCGAGAAATGTAATTTTGATGTTAACTCCCAAACCGCTGCGCAGAAGTCAACCAAACTTCACCCAATAGTGTATTGTATCACAATCTAGTAGTTACATTTGAAAATTTTGTTCTAGGAAATTTTGTTTGAACGCAATCATCAAACTTAATTAAAAAAGTCATTTAAGCCTTTTCACAGTGAGATCTATGCGATATGGCCGAGAAATGTAATTTTGATGTTAACTCCCAAACCGCTGCGCAGAAGTCAACCAAACTTCACCCAATAGTGTATTGTATCACAATCTAGTAGTTACATTTGGAAATTTGGTTCTTGGACATTTGATTTGAGCGCAATCCTCAAACTTAGGTCAAAAAAGCCATTTAAGCCTTTTCACAGTGAGATCTATGCGATATGGCCGAGAAATGTAATTTTGATGTTAACTCCCAAACCGCTGCGCAGAAGTCAACCAAACTTCACCCAATAGTGTATTGTATCACAATCTAGTAGTTACATTTGAAAATTTCGTTCTAGGACATTTTGTTTGAACGCAATCATCAAACTTAATTAAAAAAGTCATTTAAGCCTTTTCACAGTGAGATCTATGCGATATGGCCGAGAAATGTAATTTTGATGTTAACTCCCAAACCGCTGCGCAGAAGTCAACCAAACTTCACCCAATAGTGTATTGTATCACAATCTAGTAGTTACATTTGAAAATTTTGTTCTAGGACATTTTGTTTGAACGCAATCATCAAACTTAATTTAAAAAGTCATTTAAGCCTTTTCACGGTGAGATCTATGCGATATGGCCGAGAAATGTAATTTTGATGTTAACTCCCAAACCGCTGCGCAGAAGTCAACCAAACTTCACCCAATAGTGTATTGTATCACATTCTAGTAGTTACATTTGAAAATTTCGTTCTAGGACATTTGGTTTGAGCGCAATCATTAAACTTAGGTCAAAAAAGCCATTTAAGCCTTTTCACAGTGAGATCTATGCGATATGGCCGAGAAATGTAATTTTGATGTTAACTCCCAAACCGCTGCGCAGAAGTCAACTAAACTTCACCCAATAGTGTATTGTATCACATTCTAGTAGTTACATTTGAAAATTTCGTTCTAGGACATTTGGTTTGAGCGCAATCATTAAACTTAATTAAAAAAGTCATTTAAGCCTTTTCACAGTGAGATCTCTGCGATATGGCCGAGAAATGTAATTTTGATGTTAACTCCCAAACCGCTGCGCAGAAGTCAACCAAACTTCACCCATTAGTGTATTGTATCACAATCTAGTAATTACATGTGGAAATTTGGTTCTAGGACATTCGATTTGAGCGCAATCCTCAAACTTAGGTCAAAAAAGCCATTTAAGCCTTTTCACAGTGAGATCTATGCTATATTGCCGAGAAATGTAATTTTGATGTTAACTCCCAAACCGCTGCGCAGAAGTCAACCAAACTTCACCCAATAGTGTATTGTATCACAATCTAGTAGTTACATTTGAAAATTTTGTTCTATGACATTTTGTTTGAACGCAATCATCAAACTTAATTAAAAAAGTCATTTAAGCCTTTTCACAGTGAGATCTATGCGATATGGCCGAGAAATGTAATTTTGATGTTAACTCCCAAACCGCTGCGCAGAAGTCAACCAAACTTCACCCATTAGTGTATTGTATCACAATCTAGTAGTTACATGTGGAAATTTGGTTATTGGACATTTGGTTTGAGCGCAATCATTAAACTTAGGTCAAAAAAGCCATTTAAGCCTTTTCACAGTGAGATCTATGCGATATGGCCGAGAAATGTAATTTTGATGTTTACTCCCAAACCGCTGCGCAGAAGTCAACCAAACTTCACCCAATAGTGTATTGTATCACAATCTAGTAGTTACATTTGAAAATTTTGTTCTAGAAAATTTTGTTTGAGCGCAATCATCAAACTTAATTAAAAAAGTCATTTAAGCCTTTTCACAGTGAGATCTATACGATATGGCCGAGAAATGTAATTTTGATGTTAACTCCCAAACCTCTGCGCAGAAGTCAACCAAACTTCACCCATTAGTGTATTGTATCACAATCTAGTAGTTACATGTGGAAATTTGGTTCTAGGACATTTGATTTGAGCGCAATCCTCAAACTTAGGTCAAAAAAGCCATTTAAGCCTTTTCACAGTGAGATCTATGCGATATGGCCGAGAAATGTAATTTTGATGTTAACTCCCAAACCGCTGCGCAGAAGTCAACCAAACTTCACCCAATAGTGTATTGTATCACAATCTAGTAGTTACATTTGAAAATTTCGTTCTAGGACATTTGGTTTGAGCGCAATCTTTAAACTTAGGTCAAAAAAGCCATTTAAGCCTTTTCACAGTGAGATCTATGCGATATGGCCGAGAAATGTAATTTTGATGTTAACTCCCAAACCGCTGCGCAGAAGTCAACCAAACTTCACCCAATAGTGTATTGTATCACAATCTAGTAGTTACATTTGGAAATTTGGTTCTTGGACATTTGATTTGAGCGCAATCCTCAAACTTAGGTCAAAAAAGCCATTTAAGCCTTTTCACAGTGAGATCTATGCGATATGGCCGAGAAATGTAATTTTGATGTTAACTCCCAAACCGCTGCGCAGAAGTCAACCAAACTTCACCCAATAGTGTATTGTATCACAATCTAGTAGTTACATTTGAAAATTTTGTTCTAGGACATTTTGTTTGAACGCAATCATCAAACTTAATTAAAAAAGTCATTTAAGCCTTTTCACAGTGAGATCTATGCGATATGGCCGAGAAATGTAATTTTGATGTTAACTCCCAAACCGCTGCGCAGAAGTCAACCAAACTTCACCCAATAGTGTATTGTATCACATTCTAGTAGTTACATTTGAAAATTTCGTTCTAGGACATTTGGTTTGAGCGCAATCATTAAACTTAGGTCAAAAAAGCCATTTAAGCCTTTTCACAGTGAGATCTATGCGATATGGCCGAGAAATGTAATTTTGATGTTAACTCCCAAACCGCTGCGCAGAAGTCAACCAAACTTCACCCAATAGTGTATTGTATCACAATCTAGTAGTTACATTTGAAAATTTTGTTCTAGGAAATTTTGTTTGAGCGCAATCATCAAACTTAATTAAAAAAGTCATTTAAGCCTTTTCACAGTGAGATCTATGCGAAATGGCCGAGAAATGTAATTTTGATGTTAACTCCCAAACCGCTGCGCAGAAGTCAACCAAACTTCACCCATTAGTGTATTGTATCACAATCTAGTAGTTACATGTGAAAATTTGGTTCTAGGACATTTGATTTGAGCGCAATCCTCAAACTTAGGTCAAAAAAGCCATTTAAGCCTTTTCACAGTGAGATCTATGCGATATGGCCGAGAAATGTAATTTTGATGTTAACTCCCAAACCGCTGCGCAGAAGTCAACCAAACTTCACCCAATAGTGTATTGTATCACATTCTAGTAGTTACATTTGAAAATTTCGTTCTAGGACATTTGGTTTGAGCGCAATCATTAAACTTAGGTCAAAAAAGCCATTTAAGCCTTTTCACAGTGAGATCTATGCGATATGGCCGAGAAATGTAATTTTGATGTTAACTCCCAAACCGCTGCGCAGAAGTCAACTAAACTTCACCCAATAGTGTATTGTATCACATTCTAGTAGTTACATTTGAAAATTTCGTTCTAGGACATTTGGTTTGAGCGCAATCATTAAACTTAATTAAAAAAGTCATTTAAGCCTTTTCACAGTGAGATCTATGCGATATGGCCGAGAAATGTAATTTTGATGTTAACTCCCAAACCGCTGCGCAGAAGTCAACCAAACTTCACCCATTAGTGTATTGTATCACAATCTAGTAATTACATGTGGAAATTTGGTTCTAGGACATTTGATTTGAGCGCAATCCTCAAACTTAGGTCAAAAAAGCCATTTAAGCCTTTTCACAGTGAGATCTATGCGATATGGCCGAGAAATGTAATTTTGATGTTAACTCCCAAACCGCTGCGCAGAAGTCAACCAAACTTCACCCAATAGTGTATTGTATCACAATCTAGTAGTTACATTTGAAAATTTTGTTCTAGGACATTTTGTTTGAACGCAATCATCAAACTTAATTAAAAAAGTCATTTAAGCCTTTTCACAGTGAGATCTATGCGATATGGCCGAGAAATGTAATTTTGATGTTAACTCCCAAACCGCTGCGCAGAAGTCAACCAAACTTCACCCAATAGTGTATTGTATCACATTCTAGTAGTTACATTTGAAAATTTCGTTCTAGGACATTTGGTTTGAGCGCAATCATTAAACTTAGGTCAAAAAAGCCATTTAAGCCTTTTCACAGTGAGATCTATGCGATATGGCCGAGAAATGTAATTTTGATGTTAACTCCCAAACCGCTGCGCAGAAGTCAACCAAACTTCACCCAATAGTGTATTGTATCACAATCTAGTAGTTACATTTGAAAATTTGGTTCTAGGACATTTGATTTGAGCGCAATCCTCAAACTTAGGTCAAAAAAGCCATTTAAGCCTTTTCACAGTGAGATCTATGCGATATGGCCGAGAAATGTAATTTTGATGTTAACTCCCAAACCGCTGCGCAGAAGTCAACCAAACTTCACCCAATAGTGTATTGTATCACATTCTAGTAGTTACATTTGAAAATTTCGTTCTAGGACATTTGGTTTGAGCGCAATCATTAAACTTAGGTCAAAAAAGCCATTTAAGCCTTTTCACAGTGAGATCTATGCGATATGGCCGAGAAATGTAATTTTGATGTTAACTCCCAAACCGCTGCGCAGAAGTCAACTAAACTTCACCCAATAGTGTATTGTATCACATTCTAGTAGTTACATTTGAAAATTTCGTTCTAGGACATTTGGTTTGAGCGCAATCATTAAACTTAATTAAAAAAGTCATTTAAGCCTTTTCACAGTGAGATCTATGCGATATGGCCGAGAAATGTAATTTTGATGTTAACTCCCAAACCGCTGCGCAGAAGTCAACCAAACTTCACCCATTAGTGTATTGTATCACAATCTAGTAATTACATGTGGAAATTTGGTTCTAGGACATTTGATTTGAGCGCAATCCTCAAACTTAGGTCAAAAAAGCCATTTAAGCCTTTTCACAGTGAGATCTATGCGATATGGCCGAGAAATGTAATTTTGATGTTAACTCCCAAACCGCTGCGCAGAAGTCAACCAAATTTCACCCAATAGTGTATTGTATCACAATCTAGTAGTTACATTTGAAAATTTTGTTCTATGACATTTTGTTTGAACGCAATCATCAAACTTAATTAAAAAAGTCATTTAAGCCTTTTCACAGTGAGATCTATGCGATATGGCCGAGAAATGTAATTTTGATGTTAACTCCCAAACCGCTGCGCAGAAGTCAACCAAACTTCACCCATTAGTGTATTGTATCACAATCTAGTAGTTACATGTGGAAATTTGGTTATTGGACATTTGGTTTGAGCGCAATCATTAAACTTAGGTCAAAAAAGCCATTTAAGCCTTTTCACAGTGAGATCTATGCGATATGGCCGAGAAATGTAATTTTGATGTTAACTCCCAAACCGCTGCGCAGAAGTCAACCAAACTTCACCCAATAGTGTATTGTATCACAATCTAGTAGTTACATTTGAAAATTTTGTTCTAGGAAAATTTGTTTGAGCGCAATCATCAAACTTAATTAAAAAAGTCATTTAAGCCTTTTCACATTGAGATCTATGCGATATGGCCGAAAAATGTAATTTTGATGTTAACTCCCAAACCTCTGCGCAGAAGTCAACCAAACTTCACCCATTAGTGTATTGTATCACAATCTAGTAGTTACATGTGGAAATTTGGTTCTAGGACATTTGATTTGAGCGCAATCCTCAAACTTAGGTCAAAAAAGCCATTTAAGCCTTTTCACAGTGAGATCTATGCGATATGGCCGAGAAATGTAATTTTGATGTTAACTCCCAAACCGCTGCGCAGAAGTCAACCAAACTTCACCCAATAGTGTATTGTATCACAATCTAGTAGTTACATTTGGAAATTTGGTTCTTGGACATTTGATTTGAGCGCAATCCTCAAACTTAGGTCAAAAAAGCCATTTAAGCCTTTTCACAGTGAGATCTATGCGATATGGCCGAGAAATGTAATTTTGATGTTAACTCCCAAACCGCTGCGCAGAAGTCAACCAAACTCTACCCAATAGTGTATTGTATCACAATCTAGTAGTTACATTTGAAAATTTTGTTCTAGGACATTTTGTTTGAACGCAATCATCAAACTTAATTAAAAAAGTCATTTAAGCCTTTTCACAGTGAGATCTATGCGATATGGCCGAGAAATGTAATTTTGATGTTAACTCCCAAACCGCTGCGCAGAAGTCAACCAAACTTCACCCAATAGTGTATTGTATCACATTCTAGTAGTTACATTTGAAAACTTCGTTCTAGGACATTTGGTTTGAGCGCAATCATTAAACTTAGGTCAAAAAAGCCATTTAAGCCTTTTCACAGTGAGATCTATGCGATATGGCCGAGAAATGTAATTTTGATGTTAACTCCCAAACCGCTGCGCAGAAGTCAACCAAACTTCACCCAATTGTGTATTGTATCACAATCTAGTAGTTACATTTGAAAATTTTGTTCTAGGAAATTTTGTTTGAGCGCAATCATCAAACTTAATTAAAAAAGTCATTTAAGCCTTTTCACAGTGAGATCTATGCGATATGGCCGAGAAATGTAATTTTGATGTTAACTCCCAAACCGCTGCGCAGAAGTCAACCAAACTTCACCCAATAGTGTATTGTATCACAATCTAGTAGTTACATTTGAAAATTTTGTTCTAGGAAATTTTGTTTGAGCGCAATCATCAAACTTAATTAAAAAAGTCATTTAAGCCTTTTCACAGTGAGATCTATGCGATATGGCCGAGAAATGTAATTTTGATGTTAACTCCCAAACCTCTGCGCAGAAGTCAACCAAACTTCACCCATTAGTGTATTGTATCACAATCTAGTAGTTACATGTGGAAATTTGGTTCTAGGACATTTGATTTGAGCGCAATCCTCAAACTTAGGTCAAAAAAGCCATTTAAGCCTTTTCACAGTGAGATCTATGCGATATGGCCGAGAAATGTAATTTTGATGTTAACTCCCAAATCGCTGCGCAGAAGTCAACCAAACTTCACCCAATAGTGTATTGTATCACAATCTAGTAGTTACATTTGGAAATTTGGTTCTTAGACATTTGATTTGAGCGCAATCCTCAAACTTAGGTCAAAAAAGCCATTTAAGCCTTTTCACAGTGAGATCTATGCGATATGGCCGAGAAATGTAATTTTGATGTTAACTCCCAAACCGCTGCGCAGAAGTCAACCAAACTTCACCCAATAGTGTATTGTATCACAATCTAGTAGTTACATTTGAAAATTTTGTTCTAGGACATTTTGTTTGAACGCAATCATCAAACTTAATTAAAAAAGTCATTTAAGCCTTTTCACAGTGAGATCTATGCGATATGGCCGAGAAACGTAATTTTGATGTTAACTCCCAAACCGCTGCGCAGAAGTCAACCAAACTTCACCCAATAGTGTATTGTATCACATTCTAGTAGTTACATTTGAAAATTTCGTTCTAGGACATTTGGTTTGAGCGCAATCATTAAACTTAAGTCAAAAAAGCCATTTAAGCCTTTTCACAGTGAGATCTATGCGATATGGCCGAGAAATGTAATTTTGATGTTAACTCCCAAACCGCTGCGCAGAAGTCAACCAAACTTCACCCAATAGTGTATTGTATCACAATCTAGTAGTTACATTTGAAAATTTTGTTCTAGGAAATTTTGTTTGAGCGCAATCATCAAACTTAATTAAAAATGTCATTTAAGCCTTTTCACAGTGAGATCTATGCGATATGGCCGAGAAATGTAATTTTGATGTTAACTCCCAAACCGCTGCGCAGAAGTCAACCAAACTTCACCCATTAGTGTATTGTATCACAATCTAGTAGTTACATGTGAAAATTTGGTTCTAGGACATTTGATTTGAGCGCAATCCTCAAACTTAGGTCAAAAAAGCCATTTAAGCCTTTTCACAGTGAGATCTATGCGATATGGCCGAGAAATGTAATTTTGATGTTAACTCCCAAACCGCTGCGCAGAAGTCAACCAAACTTCACCCAATAGTGTATTGTATCACATTCTAGTAGTTACATTTGAAAATTTCGTTCTAGGACATTTGGTTTGAGCGCAATCATTAAACTTAGGTCAAAAAAGCCATTTAAGCCTTTTCACAGTGAGATCTATGCGATATGGCCGAGAAATGTAATTTTGATGTTAACTCCCAAACCGCTGCGCAGAAGTCAACTAAACTTCACCCAATAGTGTATTGTATCACATTCTAGTAGTTACATTTGAAAATTTCGTTCTAGGACATTTGGTTTGAGCGCAATCATTAAACTTAATTAAAAAAGTCATTTAAGCCTTTTCACAGTGAGATCTATGCGATATGGCCGAGAAATGTAATTTTGATGTTAACTCCCAAACCGCTGCGCAGAAGTCAACCAAACTTCACCCATTAGTGTATTGTATCACAATCTAGTAATTACATGTGGAAATTTGGTTCTAGGACATTTGATTTGAGCGCAATCCTCAAACTTAGGTCAAAAAAGCCATTTAAGCCTTTTCACAGTGAGATCTATGCGATATGGCCGAGAAATGTAATTTTGATGTTAACTCCCAAACCGCTGCGCAGAAGTCAACCAAACTTCACCCAATAGTGTATTGTATCACAATCTAGTAGTTACATTTAAAAATTTTGTTCTATGACATTTTGTTTGAACGCAATCATCAAACTTAATTAAAAAAGTCATTTAAGCCTTTTCACAGTGAGATCTATGCGATATGGCCGAGAAATGTAATTTTGATGTTAATTCCCAAACCGCTGCGCAGAAGTCAACCAAACTTCACCCATTAGTGTATTGAATCACAATCTAGTAGTTACATGTGGAAATTTGGTTCTAGGACATTTGATTTGAGCGCAATCCTCAAACTTAGGTCAAAAAAGCCATCAAGCCTTTTCACAGTGAGATCTATGCGATATGGCCGAGAAATGTAATTTTGATGTTAACTCCCAAACCGCTGCGAAGAAGTCAACCAAACTTCACCCAATAGTGTATTGTATCACATTCTAGTAGTTACATTTGAAAATTTCGTACTAGGACATTTGGTTTGAGCGCAATCATTAAACTTAGGTCAAAAAAGCCATTTAAGCCTTTTCACAGTGAGATCTATGCGATATGGCCGAGAAATGTAATTTTGATGTTAACTCCCAAACCGCTGCGCAGAAGTCAACTAAACTTCACCCAATAGTGTATTGTATCACATTCTAGTAGTTACATTTGAAAATTTCGTTCTAGGACATTTGGTTTGAGCGCAATCATTAAACTTAATTAAAAAAGTCATTTAAGCCTTTTCACAGTGAGATCTATGCGATATGGCCGAGAAATGTAATTTTAATGTTAACTCCCAAACCGCTGCGCAGAAGTCAACCAAACTTCACCCAATAGTGTATTGTATCACATTCTAGTAGTTACATTTGAAAATTTCGTTCTAGGACATTTGGTTTGAGCGCAATCATTAAACTTAGGTCAAAAAAGCCATTTAAGCCTTTTCACAGTGAGATCTATGCGATATGGCCGAGAAATGTAATTTTGATGTTAACTCCCAAACCGCTGCGCAGAAGTCAACCAAACTTCACCCAATAGTGTATTGTATCACAATCTAGTAGTTACATTTGAAAATTTTGTTCTAGGAAATTTTGTTTGAGCGCAATCATCAAACTTAATTAAAAAAGTCATTTAAGCCTTTTCACAGTGAGATCTATGCGATATGGCCGAGAAATGTAATTTTGATGTTAACTCCCAAACCGCTGCGCAGAAGTCAACCAAACTTCACCCATTAGTGTATTGTATCACAATCTAGTAGTTACATGTGAAAATTTGGTTCTAGGACATTTGATTTGAGCGCAATCCTCAAACTTAGGTCAAAAAAGCCATTTAAGCCTTTTCACAGTGAGATCTATGCGATATGGCCGAGAAATGTAATTTTGATGTTAACTCCCAAACCGCTGCGCAGAAGTCAACCAAACTTCACCCAATAGTGTATTGTATCACATTCTAGTAGTTACATTTGAAAATTTCGTTCTAGGACATTTGGTTTGAGCGCAATCATTAAACTTAGGTCAAAAAAGCCATTTAAGCCTTTTCACAGTGAGATCTATGCGATATGGCCGAGAAATGTAATTTTGATGTTAACTCCCAAACCGCTGCGCAGAAGTCAACTAAACTTCACCCAATAGTGTATTGTATCACATTCTAGTAGTTACATTTAAAAATTTCGTTCTAGGACATTTGGTTTGAGCGCAATCATTAAACTTAGGTCAAAAAAGCCATTTAAGCCTTTTCACAGTGAGATCTATGCGATATGGCCGAGAAATGTAATTTTGATGTTTACTCCCAAACCGCTGCGCAGAAGTCAACCAAACTTCACCCAATAGTGTATTGTATCACAATCTAGTAGTTACATTTGAAAATTTTGTTCTAGAAAATTTTGTTTGAGCGCAATCATCAAACTTAATTAAAAAAGTCATTTAAGCCTTTTCACAGTGAGATCTATACGATATGGCCGAGAAATGTAATTTTGATGTTAACTCCCAAACCTCTGCGCAGAAGTCAACCAAACTTCACCCATTAGTGTATTGTATCACAATCTAGTAGTTACATGTGGAAATTTGGTTCTAGGACATTTGATTTGAGCGCAATCCTCAAACTTAGGTCAAAAAAGCCATTTAAGCCTTTTCACAGTGAGATCTATGCGATATGGCCGAGAAATGTAATTTTGATGTTAACTCCCAAACCGCTGCGCAGAAGTCAACCAAACTTCACCCAATAGTGTATTGTATCACAATCTAGTAGTTACATTTGAAAATTTCGTTCTAGGACATTTGGTTTGAGCGCAATCTTTAAACTTAGGTCAAAAAAGCCATTTAAGCCTTTTCACAGTGAGATCTATGCGATATGGCCGAGAAATGTAATTTTGATGTTAACTCCCAAACCGCTGCGCAGAAGTCAACCAAACTTCACCCAATAGTGTATTGTATCACAATCTAGTAGTTACATTTGGAAATTTGGTTCTTGGACATTTGATTTGAGCGCAATCCTCAAACTTAGGTCAAAAAAGCCATTTAAGCCTTTTCACAGTGAGATCTATGCGATATGGCCGAGAAATGTAATTTTGATGTTAACTCCCAAACCGCTGCGCAGAAGTCAACCAAACTTCACCCAATAGTGTATTGTATCACAATCTAGTAGTTACATTTGAAAATTTTGTTCTAGGACATTTTGTTTGAACGCAATCATCAAACTTAATTAAAAAAGTCATTTAAGCCTTTTCACAGTGAGATCTATGCGATATGGCCGAGAAATGTAATTTTGATGTTAACTCCCAAACCGCTGCGCAGAAGTCAACCAAACTTCACCCAATAGTGTATTGTATCACATTCTAGTAGTTACATTTGAAAATTTCGTTCTAGGACATTTGGTTTAAGCGCAATCATTAAACTTAGGTCAAAAAAGCCATTTAAGCCTTTTCACAGTGAGATCTATGCGATATGGCCGAGAAATGTAATTTTGATGTTAACTCCCAAACCGCTGCGCAGAAGTCAACCAAACTTCACCCAATAGTGTATTGTATCACAATCTAGTAGTTACATTTGAAAATTTTGTTCTAGGAAATTTTGTTTGAGCGCAATCATCAAACTTAATTAAAAAAGTCATTTAAGCCTTTTCACAGTGAGATCTATGCGAAATGGCCGAGAAATGTAATTTTGATGTTAACTCCCAAACCGCTGCGCAGAAGTCAACCAAACTTCACCCAATAGTGTATTGTATCACATTCTAGTAGTTACATTTGAAAATTTCGTTCTAGGACATTTGGTTTGAGCGCAATCATTAAACTTAGGTCAAAAAAGCCATTTAAGCCTTTTCACAGTGAGATCTATGCGATATGGCCGAGAAATGTAATTTTGATGTTAACTCCCAAACCGCTGCGCAGAAGTCAACTAAACTTCACCCAATAGTGTATTGTATCACATTCTAGTAGTTACATTTGAAAATTTCGTTCTAGGACATTTGGTTTGAGCGCAATCATTAAACTTAGGTCAAAAAAGCCATTTAAGCCTTTTCACAGTGAGATCTATGCGATATGGCCGAGAAATGTAATTTTGATGTTAACTCCCAAACCGCTGCGCAGAAGTCAACTAAACTTCACCCAATAGTGTATTGTATCACATTCTAGTAGTTACATTTGAAAATTTCGTTCTAGGACATTTGGTTTGAGCGCAATCATTAAACTTAATTAAAAAAGTCATTTAAGCCTTTTCACAGTGAGATCTATGCGATATGGCCGAGAAATGTAATTTTGATGTTAACTCCCAAACCGCTGCGCAGAAGTCAACCAAACTTCACCCATTAGTGTATTGTATCACAATCTAGTAATTACATGTGGAAATTTGGTTCTAGGACATTTGATTTGAGCGCAATCCTCAAACTTAGGTCAAAAAAGCCATTTAAGCCTTTTCACAGTGAGATCTATGCGATATGGCCGAGAAATGTAATTTTGATGTTAACTCCCAAACCGCTGCGCAGAAGTCAACCAAACTTCACCCAATAGTGTATTGTATCACAATCTAGTAGTTACATTTGAAAATTTTGTTCTAGGACATTTTGTTTGAACGCAATCATCAAACTTAATTAAAAAAGTCATTTAAGCCTTTTCACAGTGAGATCTATGCGATATGGCCGAGAAATGTAATTTTGATGTTAACTCCCAAACCGCTGCGCAGAAGTCAACCAAACTTCACCCAATAGTGTATTGTATCACATTCTAGTAGTTACATTTGAAAATTTCGTTCTAGGACATTTGGTTTGAGCGCAATCATTAAACTTAGGTCAAAAAAGCCATTTAAGCCTTTTCACAGTGAGATCTATGCGATATGGCCGAGAAATGTAATTTTGATGTTAACTCCCAAACCGCTGCGCAGAAGTCAACCAAACTTCACCCAATAGTGTATTGTATCACAATCTAGTAGTTACATTTGAAAATTTTGTTCTAGGAAATTTTGTTTGAGCGCAATCATCAAACTTAATTAAAAAAGTCATTTAAGCCTTTTCACAGTGAGATCTATGCGATATGGCCGAGAAATGTAATTTTGATGTTAACTCCCAAACCGCTGCGCAGAAGTCAACCAAACTTCACCCATTAGTGTATTGTATCACAATCTAGTAGTTACATGTGAAAATTTGGTTCTAGGACATTTGATTTGAGCGCAATCCTCAAACTTAGGTCAAAAAAGCCATTTAAGCCTTTTCACAGTGAGATCTATGCGATATGGCCGAGAAATGTAATTTTGATGTTAACTCCCAAACCGCTGCGCAGAAGTCAACCAAACTTCACCCAATAGTGTATTGTATCACATTCTAGTAGTTACATTTGAAAATTTCGTTCTAGGACATTTGGTTTGAGCGCAATCATTAAACTTAGGTCAAAAAAGCCATTTAAGCCTTTTCACAGTGAGATCTATGCGATATGGCCGAGAAATGTAATTTTGATGTTAACTCCCAAACCGCTGCGCAGAAGTCAACTAAACTTCACCCAATAGTGTATTGTATCACATTCTAGTAGTTACATTTAAAAATTTCGTTCTAGGACATTTGGTTTGAGCGCAATCATTAAACTTAGGTCAAAAAAGCCATTTAAGCCTTTTCACAGTGAGATCTATGCGATATGGCCGAGAAATGTAATTTTGATGTTTACTCCCAAACCGCTGCGCAGAAGTCAACCAAACTTCACCCAATAGTGTATTGTATCACAATCTAGTAGTTACATTTGAAAATTTTGTTCTAGAAAATTTTGTTTGAGCGCAATCATCAAACTTAATTAAAAAAGTCATTTAAGCCTTTTCACAGTGAGATCTATACGATATGGCCGAGAAATGTAATTTTGATGTTAACTCCCAAACCGCTGCGCAGAAGTCAACTAAACTTCACCCAATAGTGTATTGTATCACATTCTAGTAGTTACATTTGAAAATTTCGTTCTAGGACATTTGGTTTGAGCGCAATCATTAAACTTAATTAAAAAAGTCATTTAAGCCTTTTCACAGTGAGATCTATGCGATATGGCCGAGAAATGTAATTTTGATGTTAACTCCCAAACCGCTGCGCAGAAGTCAACCAAACTTCACCCATTAGTGTATTGTATCACAATCTAGTAATTACATGTGGAAATTTGGTTCTAGGACATTTGATTTGAGCGCAATCCTCAAACTTAGGTCAAAAAAGCCATTTAAGCCTTTTCACAGTGAGATCTATGCGATATGGCCGAGAAATGTAATTTTGATGTTAACTCCCAAACCGCTGCGCAGAAGTCAACCAAACTTCACCCAATAGTGTATTGTATCACAATCTAGTAGTTACATTTAAAAATTTTGTTCTATGACATTTTGTTTGAACGCAATCATCAAACTTAATTAAAAAAGTCATTTAAGCCTTTTCACAGTGAGATCTATGCGATATGGCCGAGAAATGTAATTTTGATGTTAATTCCCAAACCGCTGCGCAGAAGTCAACCAAACTTCACCCATTAGTGTATTGAATCACAATCTAGTAGTTACATGTGGAAATTTGGTTCTAGGACATTTGATTTGAGCGCAATCCTCAAACTTAGGTCAAAAAAGCCATCAAGCCTTTTCACAGTGAGATCTATGCGATATGGCCGAGAAATGTAATTTTGATGTTAACTCCCAAACCGCTGCGAAGAAGTCAACCAAACTTCACCCAATAGTGTATTGTATCACATTCTAGTAGTTACATTTGAAAATTTCGTTCTAGGACATTTGGTTTGAGCGCAATCATTAAACTTAGGTCAAAAAAGCCATTTAAGCCTTTTCACAGTGAGATCTATGCGATATGGCCGAGAAATGTAATTTTGATGTTAACTCCCAAACCGCTGCGCAGAAGTCAACTAAACTTCACCCAATAGTGTATTGTATCACATTCTAGTAGTTACATTTGAAAATTTCGTTCTAGGACATTTGGTTTGAGCGCAATCATTAAACTTAATTAAAAAAGTCATTTAAGCCTTTTCACAGTGAGATCTATGCGATATGGCCGAGAAATGTAATTTTAATGTTAACTCCCAAACCGCTGCGCAGAAGTCAACCAAACTTCACCCAATAGTGTATTGTATCACATTCTAGTAGTTACATTTGAAAATTTCGTTCTAGGACATTTGGTTTGAGCGCAATCATTAAACTTAGGTCAAAAAAGCCATTTAAGCCTTTTCACAGTGAGATCTATGCGATATGGCCGAGAAATGTAATTTTGATGTTAACTCCCAAACCGCTGCGCAGAAGTCAACCAAACTTCACCCAATAGTGTATTGTATCACAATCTAGTAGTTACATTTGAAAATTTTGTTCTAGGAAATTTTGTTTGAGCGCAATCATCAAACTTAATTAAAAAAGTCATTTAAGCCTTTTCACAGTGAGATCTATGCGATATGGCCGAGAAATGTAATTTTGATGTTAACTCCCAAACCGCTGCGCAGAAGTCAACCAAACTTCACCCATTAGTGTATTGTATCACAATCTAGTAGTTACATGTGAAAATTTGGTTCTAGGACATTTGATTTGAGCGCAATCCTCAAACTTAGGTCAAAAAAGCCATTTAAGCCTTTTCACAGTGAGATCTATGCGATATGGCCGAGAAATGTAATTTTGATGTTAACTCCCAAACCGCTGCGCAGAAGTCAACCAAACTTCACCCAATAGTGTATTGTATCACATTCTAGTAGTTACATTTGAAAATTTCGTTCTAGGACATTTGGTTTGAGCGCAATCATTAAACTTAGGTCAAAAAAGCCATTTAAGCCTTTTCACAGTGAGATCTATGCGATATGGCCGAGAAATGTAATTTTGATGTTAACTCCCAAACCGCTGCGCAGAAGTCAACTAAACTTCACCCAATAGTGTATTGTATCACATTCTAGTAGTTACATTTAAAAATTTCGTTCTAGGACATTTGGTTTGAGCGCAATCATTAAACTTAGGTCAAAAAAGCCATTCAAGCCTTTTCACAGTGAGATCTATGCGATATGGCCGAGAAATGTAATTTTGATGTTTACTCCCAAACCGCTGCGCAGAAGTCAACCAAACTTCACCCAATAGTGTATTGTATCACAATCTAGTAGTTACATTTGAAAATTTTGTTCTAGAAAATTTTGTTTGAGCGCAATCATCAAACTTAATTAAAAAAGTCATTTAAGCCTTTTCACAGTGAGATCTATACGATATGGCCGAGAAATGTAATTTTGATGTTAACTCCCAAACCTCTGCGCAGAAGTCAACCAAACTTCACCCATTAGTGTATTGTATCACAATCTAGTAGTTACATGTGGAAATTTGGTTCTAGGACATTTGATTTGAGCGCAATCCTCAAACTTAGGTCAAAAAAGCCATTTAAGCCTTTTCACAGTGAGATCTATGCGATATGGCCGAGAAATGTAATTTTGATGTTAACTCCCAAACCGCTGCGCAGAAGTCAACCAAACTTCACCCAATAGTGTATTGTATCACAATCTAGTAGTTACATTTGAAAATTTCGTTCTAGGACATTTGGTTTGAGCGCAATCTTTAAACTTAGGTCAAAAAAGCCATTTAAGCCTTTTCACAGTGAGATCTATGCGATATGGCCGAGAAATGTAATTTTGATGTTAACTCCCAAACCGCTGCGCAGAAGTCAACCAAACTTCACCCAATAGTGTATTGTATCACAATCTAGTAGTTACATTTGGAAATTTGGTTCTTGGACATTTGATTTGAGCGCAATCCTCAAACTTAGGTCAAAAAAGCCATTTAAGCCTTTTCACAGTGAGATCTATGCGATATGGCCGAGAAATGTAATTTTGATGTTAACTCCCAAACCGCTGCGCAGAAGTCAACCAAACTTCACCCAATAGTGTATTGTATCACAATCTAGTAGTTACATTTGAAAATTTTGTTCTAGGACATTTTGTTTGAACGCAATCATCAAACTTAATTAAAAAAGTCATTTAAGCCTTTTCACAGTGAGATCTATGCGATATGGCCGAGAAATGTAATTTTGATGTTAACTCCCAAACCGCTGCGCAGAAGTCAACCAAACTTCACCCAATAGTGTATTGTATCACATTCTAGTAGTTACATTTGAAAATTTCGTTCTAGGACATTTGGTTTGAGCGCAATCATTAAACTTAGGTCAAAAAAGCCATTTAAGCCTTTTCACAGTGAGATCTATGCGATATGGCCGAGAAATGTAATTTTGATGTTAACTCCCAAACCGCTGCGCAGAAGTCAACCAAACTTCACCCAATAGTGTATTGTATCACAATCTAGTAGTTACATTTGAAAATTTTGTTCTAGGAAATTTTGTTTGAGCGCAATCATCAAACTTAATTAAAAAAGTCATTTAAGCCTTTTCACAGTGAGATCTATGCGAAATGGCCGAGAAATGTAATTTTGATGTTAACTCCCAAACCGCTGCGCAGAAGTCAACCAAACTTCACCCAATAGTGTATTGTATCACATTCTAGTAGTTACATTTGAAAATTTCGTTCTAGGACATTTGGTTTGAGCGCAATCATTAAACTTAGGTCAAAAAAGCCATTTAAGCCTTTTCACAGTGAGATCTATGCGATATGGCCGAGAAATGTAATTTTGATGTTAACTCCCAAACCGCTGCGCAGAAGTCAACTAAACTTCACCCAATAGTGTATTGTATCACATTCTAGTAGTTACATTTGAAAATTTCGTTCTAGGACATTTGGTTTGAGCGCAATCATTAAACTTAGGTCAAAAAAGCCATTTAAGCCTTTTCACAGTGAGATCTATGCGATATGGCCGAGAAATGTAATTTTGATGTTAACTCCCAAACCGCTGCGCAGAAGTCAACTAAACTTCACCCAATAGTGTATTGTATCACATTCTAGTAGTTACATTTGAAAATTTCGTTCTAGGACATTTGGTTTGAGCGCAATCATTAAACTTAATTAAAAAAGTCATTTAAGCCTTTTCACAGTGAGATCTATGCGATATGGCCGAGAAATGTAATTTTGATGTTAACTCCCAAACCGCTGCGCAGAAGTCAACCAAACTTCACCCATTAGTGTATTGTATCACAATCTAGTAATTACATGTGGAAATTTGGTTCTAGGACATTTGATTTGAGCGCAATCCTCAAACTTAGGTCAAAAAAGCCATTTAAGCCTTTTCACAGTGAGATCTATGCGATATGGCCGAGAAATGTAATTTTGATGTTAACTCCCAAACCGCTGCGCAGAAGTCAACCAAACTTCACCCAATAGTGTATTGTATCACAATCTAGTAGTTACATTTGAAAATTTTGTTCTAGGACATTTTGTTTGAACGCAATCATCAAACTTAATTAAAAAAGTCATTTAAGCCTTTTCACAGTGAGATCTATGCGATATGGCCGAGAAATGTAATTTTGATGTTAACTCCCAAACCGCTGCGCAGAAGTCAACCAAACTTCACCCAATAGTGTATTGTATCACATTCTAGTAGTTACATTTGAAAATTTCGTTCTAGGACATTTGGTTTGAGCGCAATCATTAAACTTAGGTCAAAAAAGCCATTTAAGCCTTTTCACAGTGAGATCTATGCGATATGGCCGAGAAATGTAATTTTGATGTTAACTCCCAAACCGCTGCGCAGAAGTCAACCAAACTTCACCCAATAGTGTATTGTATCACAATCTAGTAGTTACATTTGAAAATTTTGTTCTAGGAAATTTTGTTTGAGCGCAATCATCAAACTTAATTAAAAAAGTCATTTAAGCCTTTTCACAGTGAGATCTATGCGATATGGCCGAGAAATGTAATTTTGATGTTAACTCCCAAACCGCTGCGCAGAAGTCAACCAAACTTCACCCATTAGTGTATTGTATCACAATCTAGTAGTTACATGTGAAAATTTGGTTCTAGGACATTTGATTTGAGCGCAATCCTCAAACTTAGGTCAAAAAAGCCATTTAAGCCTTTTCACAGTGAGATCTATGCGATATGGCCGAGAAATGTAATTTTGATGTTAACTCCCAAACCGCTGCGCAGAAGTCAACCAAACTTCACCCAATAGTGTATTGTATCACATTCTAGTAGTTACATTTGAAAATTTCGTTCTAGGACATTTGGTTTGAGCGCAATCATTAAACTTAGGTCAAAAAAGCCATTTAAGCCTTTTCACAGTGAGATCTATGCGATATGGCCGAGAAATGTAATTTTGATGTTAACTCCCAAACCGCTGCGCAGAAGTCAACTAAACTTCACCCAATAGTGTATTGTATCACATTCTAGTAGTTACATTTAAAAATTTCGTTCTAGGACATTTGGTTTGAGCGCAATCATTAAACTTAGGTCAAAAAAGCCATTTAAGCCTTTTCACAGTGAGATCTATGCGATATGGCCGAGAAATGTAATTTTGATGTTTACTCCCAAACCGCTGCGCAGAAGTCAACCAAACTTCACCCAATAGTGTATTGTATCACAATCTAGTAGTTACATTTGAAAATTTTGTTCTAGAAAATTTTGTTTGAGCGCAATCATCAAACTTAATTAAAAAAGTCATTTAAGCCTTTTCACAGTGAGATCTATACGATATGGCCGAGAAATGTAATTTTGATGTTAACTCCCAAACCTCTGCGCAGAAGTCAACCAAACTTCACCCATTAGTGTATTGTATCACAATCTAGTAGTTACATGTGGAAATTTGGTTCTAGGACATTTGATTTGAGCGCAATCCTCAAACTTAGGTCAAAAAAGCCATTTAAGCCTTTTCACAGTGAGATCTATGCGATATGGCCGAGAAATGTAATTTTGATGTTAACTCCCAAACCGCTGCGCAGAAGTCAACCAAACTTCACCCAATAGTGTATTGTATCACAATCTAGTAGTTACATTTGAAAATTTCGTTCTAGGACATTTGGTTTGAGCGCAATCTTTAAACTTAGGTCAAAAAAGCCATTTAAGCCTTTTCACAGTGAGATCTATGCGATATGGCCGAGAAATGTAATTTTGATGTTAACTCCCAAACCGCTGCGCAGAAGTCAACCAAACTTCACCCAATAGTGTATTGTATCACAATCTAGTAGTTACATTTGGAAATTTGGTTCTTGGACATTTGATTTGAGCGCAATCCTCAAACTTAGGTCAAAAAAGCCATTTAAGCCTTTTCACAGTGAGATCTATGCGATATGGCCGAGAAATGTAATTTTGATGTTAACTCCCAAACCGCTGCGCAGAAGTCAACCAAACTTCACCCAATAGTGTATTGTATCACAATCTAGTAGTTACATTTGAAAATTTTGTTCTAGGACATTTTGTTTGAACGCAATCATCAAACTTAATTAAAAAAGTCATTTAAGCCTTTTCACAGTGAGATCTATGCGATATGGCCGAGAAATGTAATTTTGATGTTAACTCCCAAACCGCTGCGCAGAAGTCAACCAAACTTCACCCAATAGTGTATTGTATCACATTCTAGTAGTTACATTTGAAAATTTCGTTCTAGGACATTTGGTTTGAGCGCAATCATTAAACTTAGGTCAAAAAAGCCATTTAAGCCTTTTCACAGTGAGATCTATGCGATATGGCCGAGAAATGTAATTTTGATGTTAACTCCCAAACCGCTGCGCAGAAGTCAACCAAACTTCACCCAATAGTGTATTGTATCACAATCTAGTAGTTACATTTGAAAATTTTGTTCTAGGAAATTTTGTTTGAGCGCAATCATCAAACTTAATTAAAAAAGTCATTTAAGCCTTTTCACAGTGAGATCTATGCGAAATGGCCGAGAAATGTAATTTTGATGTTAACTCCCAAACCGCTGCGCAGAAGTCAACCAAACTTCACCCAATAGTGTATTGTATCACATTCTAGTAGTTACATTTGAAAATTTCGTTCTAGGACATTTGGTTTGAGCGCAATCATTAAACTTAGGTCAAAAAAGCCATTTAAGCCTTTTCACAGTGAGATCTATGCGATATGGCCGAGAAATGTAATTTTGATGTTAACTCCCAAACCGCTGCGCAGAAGTCAACTAAACTTCACCCAATAGTGTATTGTATCACATTCTAGTAGTTACATTTGAAAATTTCGTTCTAGGACATTTGGTTTGAGCGCAATCATTAAACTTAGGTCAAAAAAGCCATTTAAGCCTTTTCACAGTGAGATCTATGCGATATGGCCGAGAAATGTAATTTTGATGTTAACTCCCAAACCGCTGCGCAGAAGTCAACTAAACTTCACCCAATAGTGTATTGTATCACATTCTAGTAGTTACATTTGAAAATTTCGTTCTAGGACATTTGGTTTGAGCGCAATCATTAAACTTAATTAAAAAAGTCATTTAAGCCTTTTCACAGTGAGATCTATGCGATATGGCCGAGAAATGTAATTTTGATGTTAACTCCCAAACCGCTGCGCAGAAGTCAACCAAACTTCACCCATTAGTGTATTGTATCACAATCTAGTAATTACATGTGGAAATTTGGTTCTAGGACATTTGATTTGAGCGCAATCCTCAAACTTAGGTCAAAAAAGCCATTTAAGCCTTTTCACAGTGAGATCTATGCGATATGGCCGAGAAATGTAATTTTGATGTTAACTCCCAAACCGCTGCGCAGAAGTCAACCAAACTTCACCCAATAGTGTATTGTATCACAATCTAGTAGTTACATTTGAAAATTTTGTTCTAGGACATTTTGTTTGAACGCAATCATCAAACTTAATTAAAAAAGTCATTTAAGCCTTTTCACAGTGAGATCTATGCGATATGGCCGAGAAATGTAATTTTGATGTTAACTCCCAAACCGCTGCGCAGAAGTCAACCAAACTTCACCCAATAGTGTATTGTATCACATTCTAGTAGTTACATTTGAAAATTTCGTTCTAGGACATTTGGTTTGAGCGCAATCATTAAACTTAGGTCAAAAAAGCCATTTAAGCCTTTTCACAGTGAGATCTATGCGATATGGCCGAGAAATGTAATTTTGATGTTAACTCCCAAACCGCTGCGCAGAAGTCAACCAAACTTCACCCAATAGTGTATTGTATCACAATCTAGTAGTTACATTTGAAAATTTGGTTCTAGGACATTTGATTTGAGCGCAATCCTCAAACTTAGGTCAAAAAAGCCATTTAAGCCTTTTCACAGTGAGATCTATGCGATATGGCCGAGAAATGTAATTTTGATGTTAACTCCCAAACCGCTGCGCAGAAGTCAACCAAACTTCACCCAATAGTGTATTGTATCACATTCTAGTAGTTACATTTGAAAATTTCGTTCTAGGACATTTGGTTTGAGCGCAATCATTAAACTTAGGTCAAAAAAGCCATTTAAGCCTTTTCACAGTGAGATCTATGCGATATGGCCGAGAAATGTAATTTTGATGTTTACTCCCAAACCGCTGCGCAGAAGTCAACTAAACTTCACCCAATAGTGTATTGTATCACATTCTAGTAGTTACATTTGAAAATTTCGTTCTAGGACATTTGGTTTGAGCGCAATCATTAAACTTAATTAAAAAAGTCATTTAAGCCTTTTCACAGTGAGATCTATGCGATATGGCCGAGAAATGTAATTTTGATGTTAACTCCCAAACCGCTGCGCAGAAGTCAACCAAACTTCACCCATTAGTGTATTGTATCACAATCTAGTAATTACATGTGGAAATTTGGTTCTAGGACATTTGATTTGAGCGCAATCCTCAAACTTAGGTCAAAAAAGCCATTTAAGCCTTTTCACAGTGAGATCTATGCGATATGGCCGAGAAATGTAATTTTGATGTTAACTCCCAAACCGCTGCGCAGAAGTCAACCAAATTTCACCCAATAGTGTATTGTATCACAATCTAGTAGTTACATTTGAAAATTTTGTTCTATGACATTTTGTTTGAACGCAATCATCAAACTTAATTAAAAAAGTCATTTAAGCCTTTTCACAGTGAGATCTATGCGATATGGCCGAGAAATGTAATTTTGATGTTAACTCCCAAACCGCTGCGCAGAAGTCAACCAAACTTCACCCATTAGTGTATTGTATCACAATCTAGTAGTTACATGTGGAAATTTGGTTATTGGACATTTGGTTTGAGCGCAATCATTAAACTTAGGTCAAAAAAGCCATTTAAGCCTTTTCACAGTGAGATCTATGCGATATGGCCGAGAAATGTAATTTTGATGTTAACTCCCAAACCGCTGCGCAGAAGTCAACCAAACTTCACCCAATAGTGTATTGTATCACAATCTAGTAGTTACATTTGAAAATTTTGTTCTAGGAAAATTTGTTTGAGCGCAATCATCAAACTTAATTAAAAAAGTCATTTAAGCCTTTTCACATTGAGATCTATGCGATATGGCCGAGAAATGTAATTTTGATGTTAACTCCCAAACCTCTGCGCAGAAGTCAACCAAACTTCACCCATTAGTGTATTGTATCACAATCTAGTAGTTACATGTGGAAATTTGGTTCTAGGACATTTGATTTGAGCGCAATCCTCAAACTTAGGTCAAAAAAGCCATTTAAGCCTTTTCACAGTGAGATCTATGCGATATGGCCGAGAAATGTAATTTTGATGTTAACTCCCAAACCGCTGCGCAGAAGTCAACCAAACTTCACCCAATAGTGTATTGTATCACAATCTAGTAGTTACATTTGGAAATTTGGTTCTTGGACATTTGATTTGAGCGCAATCCTCAAACTTAGGTCAAAAAAGCCATTTAAGCCTTTTCACAGTGAGATCTATGCGATATGGCCGAGAAATGTAATTTTGATGTTAACTCCCAAACCGCTGCGCAGAAGTCAACCAAACTCTACCCAATAGTGTATTGTATCACAATCTAGTAGTTACATTTGAAAATTTTGTTCTAGGACATTTTGTTTGAACGCAATCATCAAACTTAATTAAAAAAGTCATTTAAGCCTTTTCACAGTGAGATCTATGCGATATGGCCGAGAAATGTAATTTTGATGTTAACTCCCAAACCGCTGCGCAGAAGTCAACCAAACTTCACCCAATAGTGTATTGTATCACATTCTAGTAGTTACATTTGAAAACTTCGTTCTAGGACATTTGGTTTGAGCGCAATCATTAAACTTAGGTCAAAAAAGCCATTTAAGCCTTTTCACAGTGAGATCTATGCGATATGGCCGAGAAATGTAATTTTGATGTTAACTCCCAAACCGCTGCGCAGAAGTCAACCAAACTTCACCCAATTGTGTATTGTATCACAATCTAGTAGTTACATTTGAAAATTTTGTTCTAGGAAATTTTGTTTGAGCGCAATCATCAAACTTAATTAAAAAAGTCATTTAAGCCTTTTCACAGTGAGATCTATGCGATATGGCCGAGAAATGTAATTTTGATGTTAACTCCCAAACCGCTGCGCAGAAGTCAACCAAACTTCACCCAATTGTGTATTGTATCACAATCTAGTAGTTACATTTGAAAATTTTGTTCTAGGAAATTTTGTTTGAGCGCAATCATCAAACTTAATTAAAAAAGTCATTTAAGCCTTTTCACAGTGAGATCTATGCGATATGGCCGAGAAATGTAATTTTGATGTTAACTCCCAAACCGCTGCGCAGAAGTCAACCAAACTTCACCCATTAGTGTATTGTATCACAATCTAGTAGTTACATGTGAAAATTTGGTTATTGGACATTTGGTTTGAGCGCAATCATTAAACTTAGGTCAAAAAAGCCATTTAAGCCTTTTCACAGTGAGATCTATGCGATATGGCCGAGAAATGTAATTTTGATGTTAACTCCCAAACCGCTGCGCAGAAGTCAACCAAACTTCACCCAATAGTGTATTGTATCACAATCTAGTAGTTACATTTGAAAATTTTGTTCTAGGAAATTTTGTTTGAGCGCAATCATCAAACTTAATTAAAAAAGTCATTTAAGCCTTTTCACAGTGAGATCTATGCGATATGGCCGAGAAATGTAATTTTGATGTTAACTCCCAAACCTCTGCGCAGAAGTCAACCAAACTTCACCCATTAGTGTATTGTATCACAATCTAGTAGTTACATGTGGAAATTTGGTTCTAGGACATTTGATTTGAGCGCAATCCTCAAACTTAGGTCAAAAAAGCCATTTAAGCCTTTTCACAGTGAGATCTATGCGATATGGCCAAGAAATGTAATTTTGATGTTAACTCCCAAACCGCTGCGCAGAAGTCAACCAAACTTCACCCAATAGTGTATTGTATCACAATCTAGTAGTTACATTTGGAAATTTGGTTCTTAGACATTTGATTTGAGCGCAATCCTCAAACTTAGGTCAAAAAAGCCATTTAAGCCTTTTCACAGTGAGATCTATGCGATATGGCCGAGAAATGTAATTTTGATGTTAACTCCCAAACCGCTGCGCAGAAGTCAACCAAACTTCACCCAATAGTGTATTGTATCACAATCTAGTAGTTACATTTGAAAATTTTGTTCTAGGACATTTTGTTTGAACGCAATCATCAAACTTAATTAAAAAAGTCATTTAAGCCTTTTCACAGTGAGATCTATGCGATATGGCCGAGAAACGTAATTTTGATGTTAACTCCCAAACCGCTGCGCAGAAGTCAACCAAACTTCACCCAATAGTGTATTGTATCACATTCTAGTAGTTACATTTGAAAATTTCGTTCTAGGACATTTGGTTTGAGCGCAATCATTAAACTTAAGTCAAAAAAGCCATTTAAGCCTTTTCACAGTGAGATCTATGCGATATGGCCGAGAAATGTAATTTTGATGTTAACTCCCAAACCGCTGCGCAGAAGTCAACCAAACTTCACCCAATAGTGTATTGTATCACAATCTAGTAGTTACATTTGAAAATTTTGTTCTAGGAAATTTTGTTTGAGCGCAATCATCAAACTTAATTAAAAATGTCATTTAAGCCTTTTCACAGTGAGATCTATGCGATATGGCCGAGAAATGTAATTTTGATGTTAACTCCCAAACCGCTGCGCAGAAGTCAACCAAACTTCACCCATTAGTGTATTGTATCACAATCTAGTAGTTACATGTGAAAATTTGGTTCTAGGACATTTGATTTGAGCGCAATCCTCAAACTTAGGTCAAAAAAGCCATTTAAGCCTTTTCACAGTGAGATCTATGCGATATGGCCGAGAAATGTAATTTTGATGTTAACTCCCAAACCGCTGCGCAGAAGTCAACCAAACTTCACCCAATAGTGTATTGTATCACATTCTAGTAGTTACATTTGAAAATTTCGTTCTAGGACATTTGGTTTGAGCGCAATCATTAAACTTAGGTCAAAAAAGCCATTTAAGCCTTTTCACAGTGAGATCTATGCGATATGGCCGAGAAATGTAATTTTGATGTTAACTCCCAAACCGCTGCGCAGAAGTCAACTAAACTTCACCCAATAGTGTATTGTATCACATTCTAGTAGTTACATTTGAAAATTTCGTTCTAGGACATTTGGTTTGAGCGCAATCATTAAACTTAATTAAAAAAGTCATTTAAGCCTTTTCACAGTGAGATCTATGCGATATGGCCGAGAAATGTAATTTTGATGTTAACTCCCAAACCGCTGCGCAGAAGTCAACCAAACTTCACCCATTAGTGTATTGTATCACAATCTAGTAATTACATGTGGAAATTTGGTTCTAGGACATTTGATTTGAGCGCAATCCTCAAACTTAGGTCAAAAAAGCCATTTAAGCCTTTTCACAGTGAGATCTATGCGATATGGCCGAGAAATGTAATTTTGATGTTAACTCCCAAACCGCTGCGCAGAAGTCAACCAAACTTCACCCAATAGTGTATTGTATCACAATCTAGTAGTTACATTTAAAAATTTTGTTCTATGACATTTTGTTTGAACGCAATCATCAAACTTAATTAAAAAAGTCATTTAAGCCTTTTCACAGTGAGATCTATGCGATATGGCCGAGAAATGTAATTTTGATGTTAATTCCCAAACCGCTGCGCAGAAGTCAACCAAACTTCACCCATTAGTGTATTGTATCACAATCTAGTAGTTACATGTGGAAATTTGGTTCTAGGACATTTGATTTGAGCGCAATCCTCAAACTTAGGTCAAAAAAGCCATCAAGCCTTTTCACAGTGAGATCTATGCGATATGGCCGAGAAATGTAATTTTGATGTTAACTCCCAAACCGCTGCGAAGAAGTCAACCAAACTTCACCCAATAGTGTATTGTATCACATTCTAGTAGTTACATTTGAAAATTTCGTTCTAGGACATTTGGTTTGAGCGCAATCATTAAACTTAGGTCAAAAAAGCCATTTAAGCCTTTTCACAGTGAGATCTATGCGATATGGCCGAGAAATGTAATTTTGATGTTAACTCCCAAACCGCTGCGCAGAAGTCAACTAAACTTCACCCAATAGTGTATTGTATCACATTCTAGTAGTTACATTTGAAAATTTCGTTCTAGGACATTTGGTTTGAGCGCAATCATTAAACTTAATTAAAAAAGTCATTTAAGCCTTTTCACAGTGAGATCTATGCGATATGGCCGAGAAATGTAATTTTAATGTTAACTCCCAAACCGCTGCGCAGAAGTCAACCAAACTTCACCCAATAGTGTATTGTATCACATTCTAGTAGTTACATTTGAAAATTTCGTTCTAGGACATTTGGTTTGAGCGCAATCATTAAACTTAGGTCAAAAAAGCCATTTAAGCCTTTTCACAGTGAGATCTATGCGATATGGCCGAGAAATGTAATTTTGATGTTAACTCCCAAACCGCTGCGCAGAAGTCAACCAAACTTCACCCAATAGTGTATTGTATCACAATCTAGTAGTTACATTTGAAAATTTTGTTCTAGGAAATTTTGTTTGAGCGCAATCATCAAACTTAATTAAAAAAGTCATTTAAGCCTTTTCACAGTGAGATCTATGCGATATGGCCGAGAAATGTAATTTTGATGTTAACTCCCAAACCGCTGCGCAGAAGTCAACCAAACTTCACCCATTAGTGTATTGTATCACAATCTAGTAGTTACATGTGAAAATTTGGTTCTAGGACATTTGATTTGAGCGCAATCCTCAAACTTAGGTCAAAAAAGCCATTTAAGCCTTTTCACAGTGAGATCTATGCGATATGGCCGAGAAATGTAATTTTGATGTTAACTCCCAAACCGCTGCGCAGAAGTCAACCAAACTTCACCCAATAGTGTATTGTATCACATTCTAGTAGTTACATTTGAAAATTTCGTTCTAGGACATTTGGTTTGAGCGCAATCATTAAACTTAGGTCAAAAAAGCCATTTAAGCCTTTTCACAGTGAGATCTATGCGATATGGCCGAGAAATGTAATTTTGATGTTAACTCCCAAACCGCTGCGCAGAAGTCAACTAAACTTCACCCAATAGTGTATTGTATCACATTCTAGTAGTTACATTTGAAAATTTCGTTCTAGGACATTTGGTTTGAGCGCAATCATTAAACTTAATTAAAAAAGTCATTTAAGCCTTTTCACAGTGAGATCTATGCGATATGGCCGAGAAATGTAATTTTGATGTTAACTCCCAAACCGCTGCGCAGAAGTCAACCAAACTTCACCCATTAGTGTATTGTATCACAATCTAGTAATTACATGTGGAAATTTGGTTCTAGGACATTTGATTTGAGCGCAATCCTCAAACTTAGGTCAAAAAAGCCATTTAAGCCTTTTCACAGTGAGATCTATGCGATATGGCCGAGAAATGTAATTTTGATGTTAACTCCCAAACCGCTGCGCAGAAGTCAACCAAACTTCACCCAATAGTGTATTGTATCACAATCTAGTAGTTACATTTGAAAATTTTGTTCTATGACATTTTGTTTGAACGCAATCATCAAACTTAATTAAAAAAGTCATTTAAGCCTTTTCACAGTGAGATCTATGCGATATGGCCGAGAAATGTAATTTTGATGTTAACTCCCAAACCGCTGCGCAGAAGTCAACCAAACTTCACCCAATAGTGTATTGTATCACAATCTAGTAGTTACATTTGGAAATTTGGTTCTTGGACATTTGATTTGAGCGCAATCCTCAAACTTAGGTCAAAAAAGCCATTTAAGCCTTTTCACAGTGAGATCTATGCGATATGGCCGAGAAATGTAATTTTGATGTTAACTCCCAAACCGCTGCGCAGAAGTCAACCAAACTTCACCCAATAGTGTATTGTATCACAATCTAGTAGTTACATTTGAAAATTTTGTTCTAGGACATTTTGTTTGAACGCAATCATCAAACTTAATTAAAAAAGTCATTTAAGCCTTTTCACAGTGAGATCTATGCGATATGGCCGAGAAATGTAATTTTGATGTTAACTCCCAAACCGCTGCGCAGAAGTCAACCAAACTTCACCCAATAGTGTATTGTATCACATTCTAGTAGTTACATTTGAAAATTTCGTTCTAGGACATTTGGTTTGAGCGCAATCATTAAACTTAGGTCAAAAAAGCCATTTAAGCCTTTTCACAGTGAGATCTATGCGATATGGCCGAGAAATGTAATTTTGATGTTAACTCCCAAACCGCTGCGCAGAAGTCAACTAAACTTCACCCAATAGTGTATTGTATCACATTCTAGTAGTTACATTTGAAAATTTCGTTCTAGGACATTTGGTTTGAGCGCAATCATTAAACTTAATTAAAAAAGTCATTTAAGCCTTTTCACAGTGAGATCTATGCGATATGGCCGAGAAATGTAATTTTGATGTTAACTCCCAAACCGCTGCGCAGAAGTCAACCAAACTTCACCCATTAGTGTATTGTATCACAATATAGTAATTACATGTGGAAATTTTGTTCTAGGACATTTGATTTGAGCACAATCCTCAAACTTAGGTCAAAAAAGCCATTTAAGCCTTTTCACAGTGAGATCTATGCGATATGGCCGAGAAATGTAATTTTGATGTTAACTCCCAAACCGCTGCGCAGAAGTCAACCAAATTTCACCCAATAGTGTATTGTATCACAATCTAGTAGTTACATTTGAAAATTTTGTTCTATGACATTTTGTTTGAACGCAATCATCAAACTTAATTAAAAAAGTCATTTAAGCCTTTTCACAGTGAGATCTATGCGATATGGCCGAGAAATGTAATTTTGATGTTAACTCCCAAACCGCTGCGCAGAAGTCAACCAAACTTCACCCAATAGTGTATTGTATCACAATCTAGTAGTTACATTTGGAAATTTGGTTCTTGGACATTTGATTTGAGCGCAATCCTCAAACTTAGGTCAAAAAAGCCATTTAAGCCTTTTCACAGTGAGATCTATGCGATATGGCCGAGAAATGTAATTTTGATGTTAACTCCCAAACCGCTGCGCAGAAGTCAACCAAACTTCACCCAATAGTGTATTGTATCACAATCTAGTAGTTACATTTGAAAATTTTGTTCTAGGACATTTTGTTTGAACGCAATCATCAAACTTAATTAAAAAAGTCATTTAAGCCTTTTCACAGTGAGATCTATGCGATATGGCCGAGAAATGTAATTTTGATGTTAACTCCCAAACCGCTGCGCAGAAGTCAACCAAACTTCACCCAATAGTGTATTGTATCACATTCTAGTAGTTACATTTGAAAACTTCGTTCTAGGACATTTGGTTTGAGCGCAATCATTAAACTTAGGTCAAAAAAGCCATTTAAGCCTTTTCACAGTGAGATCTATGCGATATGGCCGAGAAATGTAATTTTGATGTTAACTCCCAAACCGCTGCGCAGAAGTCAACCAAACTTCACCCAATTGTGTATTGTATCACAATCTAGTAGTTACATTTGAAAATTTTGTTCTAGGAAATTTTGTTTGAGCGCAATCATCAAACTTAATTAAAAAAGTCATTTAAGCCTTTTCACAGTGAGATCTATGCGATATGGCCGAGAAATGTAATTTTGATGTTAACTCCCAAACCGCTGCGCAGAAGTCAACCAAACTTCACCCATTAGTGTATTGTATCACAATCTAGTAGTTACATGTGAAAATTTGGTTCTAGGACATTTGATTTGAGCGCAATCCTCAAACTTAGGTCAAAAAAGCCATTTAAGCCTTTTCACAGTGAGATCTATGCGACATGGCCGAGAAATGTAATTTTGATGTTAACTCCCAAACCGCTGCGCAGAAGTCAACCAAACTTCACCCATTAGTGTATTGTATCACAATCTAGTAGTTACATGTGGAAATTTGGTTATTGGACATTTGGTTTGAGCGCAATCATTAAACTTAGGTCAAAAAAGCCATTTAAGCCTTTTCACAGTGAGATCTATGCGATATGGCCGAGAAATGTAATTTTGATGTTAACTCCCAAACCGCTGCGCAGAAGTCAACCAAACTTCACCCAATAGTGTATTGTATCACAATCTAGTAGTTACATTTGAAAATTTTGTTCTAGGAAATTTTGTTTGAGCGCAATCATCAAACTTAATTAAAAAAGTCATTTAAGCCTTTTCACAGTGAGATCTATGCGATATGGCCGAGAAATGTAATTTTGATGTTAACTCCCAAACCTCTGCGCAGAAGTCAACCAAACTTCACCCATTAGTGTATTGTATCACAATCTAGTAGTTACATGTGGAAATTTGGTTCTAGGACATTTGATTTGAGCGCAATCCTCAAACTTAGGTCAAAAAAGCCATTTAAGCCTTTTCACAGTGAGATCTATGCGATATGGCCGAGAAATGTAATTTTGATGTTAACTCCCAAACCGCTGCGCAGAAGTCAACCAAACTTCACCCAATAGTGTATTGTATCACAATCTAGTAGTTACATTTGAAAATTTTGTTCTAGGACATTTTGTTTGAACGCAATCATCAAACTTAATTAAAAAAGTCATTTAAGCCTTTTCACAGTGATATCTATGCGATATGGCCGAGAAACGTAATTTTGATGTTAACTCCCAAACCGCTGCGCAGAAGTCAACCAAACTTCACCCATTAGTGTATTGTATCACAATCTAGTAGTTACATGTGGAAATTTGGTTCTAGGACATTTGATTTGAGCGCAATCCTCAAACTTAGGTCAAAAAAGCCATTTAAGCCTTTTCACAGTGAGATCTATGCGATATGGCCGAGAAATGTAATTTTGATGTTAACTCCCAAACCGCTGCGCAGAAGTCAACTAAACTTCAACCAATAGTGTATTGTATCACATTCTAGTAGTTACATTTGAAAATTTTGTTCTAGGACATTTGGTTTGAGCGCAATCATTAAACTTAATTAAAAAAGTCATTTAAGCCTTTTCACAGTGAGATCTATGCGATATGGCCGAGAAATGTAATTTTTATGTTAACTCCCAAACCGCTGCGCAGAAGTCAACTAAACTTCACCCAATAGTGTATTGTATCACATTCTAGTAGTTACATTTGAAAATTTTGTTCTAGGACATTTGGTTTGAGCGCAATCATTAAACTTAATTAAAAAAGTCATTTAAGCCTTTTCACAGTGAGATCTATGCGATATGGCCGAGAAATGTAATTTTGATGTTAACTCCCAAACCGCTGCGCAGAAGTCAACCAAACTTCACCCATTAGTGTATTGTATCACAATCTAGTAATTACATGTGGAAATTTGGTTCAAGGACATTTGATTTGAGCGCAATCCTCAAACTTAGGTCAAAAAAGCCATTTAAGCCTTTTCACAGTGAGATCTATGCGATATGGCCGAGAAATGTAATTTTGATGTTAACTCCCAAACCGCTGCGCAGAAGTCAACCAACCTTCACCCAATAGTGTATTGTATCACAATCTAGTAGTTACATTTGAAAATTTTGTTCTATGACATTTTGTTTGAACGCAATCATCAAACTTAATTAAAAAAGTCATTTAAGCCTTTTCACAGTGAGATCTATGCGATATGGCCGAGAAATGTAATTTTGATGTTAACTCCCAAACCGCTGCGCAGAAGTCAACCAAACTTCACCCATTAGTGTATTGTATCACAATCTAGTAGTTACATGTGGAAATTTGGTTATTGGACATTTGATTTGAGCGCAATCCTCAAACTTAGGTCAAAAAAGCCATTTAAGCCTTTTCAAGTGAGATCTATGCGATATGGCCGAGAAATGTAATTTTGATGTTAACTCCCAAACCGCTGCGCAGAAGTCAACCAAACTTCACCCAATAGTGTATTGTATCACATTCTAGTAGTTACATTTGAAAATTTCGTTCTAGGACATTTGGTTTGAGCGCAATCTTTAAACTTAGGTCAAAAAAGCCATTTAAGCCTTTTCACATTGAGATCTATGCGATATGGCCGAGAAATGTAATTTTGATGTTAACTCCCAAACCGCTGCGCAGAAGTCAACCAAACTTCACCCAATAGTGTATTGTATCACATTCTAGTAGTTACATTTGAAAATTTCGTTCTAGGACATTTGGTTTGAGCGCAATCTTTAAACTTAGGTCAAAAAAGCCATTTAAGCCTTTTCACAGTGAGATCTATGCGATATGGCCGAGAAATGTAATTTTGATGTTAACTCCCAAACCGCTGCGCAGAAGTCAACCAAACTTCACCCAATAGTGTATTGTATCACAATCTAGTAGTTACATTTGAAAATTTTGTTCTAGGACATTTTGTTTGAACGCAATCATCAAACTTAATTAAAAAAGTCATTTAAGCCTTTTCACAGTGAGATCTATGCGATATGGCCGAGAAATGTAATTTTGATGTTAACTCCCAAACCGCTGCGCAGAAGTCAACCAAACTTCACCCAATAGTGTATTGTATCACAATCTAGTAGTTAATTTGAAAATTTTGTTCTAGGACATTTTGTTTGAACGCAATCATCAAACTTAATTAAAAAAGTCATTTAAGCCTTTTCACGGTGAGATCTATGCGATATGGCCGAGAAATGTAATTTTGATGTTAACTCCCAAACCGCTGCGCAGAAGTCAACCAAACTTCACCCAATAGTGTATTGTATCACATTCTAGTAGTTACATTTGAAAATTTCGTTCTAGGACATTTGGTTTGAGCGCAATCATTAAACTTAGGTCAAAAAAGCCATTTAAGCCTTTTCACAGTGAGATCTATGCGATATGGCCGAGAAATGTAATTTTGATGTTAACTCCCAAACCGCTGCGCAGAAGTCAACTAAACTTCACCCAATAGTGTATTGTATCACATTCTAGTAGTTACATTTGAAAATTTCGTTCTAGGACATTTGGTTTGAGCGCAATCATTAAACTTAATTAAAAAAGTCATTTAAGCCTTTTCACAGTGAGATCTATGCGATATGGCCGAGAAATGTAATTTTGATGTTAACTCCCAAACCGCTGCGCAGAAGTCAACCAAACTTCACCCATTATTGTATTGTATCACAATCTAGTAATTACATGTGGAAATTTGGTTCTAGGACATTTGATTTGAGCGCAATCCTCAAACTTAGGTCAAAAAAGCCATTTAAGCCTTTTCACAGTGAGATCTATGCGATATGGCCGAGAAATGTAATTTTGATGTTAACTCCCAAACCGCTGCGCAGAAGTCAACCAAACTTCACCCAATAGTGTATTGTATCACAATCTAGTAGTTACATTTGAAAATTTTGTTCTATGACATTTTGTTTGAACGCAATCATCAAACTTAATTAAAAAAATCATTTAAGCCTTTTCACAGTGAGATCTATGCGATATGGCCGAGAAATGTAATTTTGATGTTAACTCCCAAACCGCTGCGCAGAAGTCAACCAAACTTCACCCATTAGTGTATTGTATCACAATGTAGTAGTTACATTTGAAAATTTTGTTCTAGGAAATTTTGTTTGAGCGCAATCATCAAACTTAATTAAAAAAGTCATTTAAGCCTTTTCACAGTGAGATCTATACGATATGGCCGAGAAATGTAATTTTGATGTTAACTCCCAAACCTCTGCGCAGAAGTCAACCAAACTTCACCCATTAGTGTATTGTATCACAATCTAGTAGTTACATGTGGAAATTTGGTTCTAGGACATTTGATTTGAGCGCAATCCTCAAACTTAGGTCAAAAAAGCCATTTAAGCCTTTTCACAGTGAGATCTATGCGATATGGCCGAGAAATGTAATTTTGATGTTAACTCCCAAACCGCTGCGCAGAAGTCAACCAAACTTCACCCAATAGTGTATTGTATCACATTCTAGTAGTTACATTTGAAAATTTCGTTCTAGGACATTTGGTTTGAGCGCAATCTTTAAACTTAGGTCAAAAAAGCCATTTAAGCCTTTTCACAGTGAGATCTATGCGATATGGCCGAGAAATGTAATTTTGAAGTTAACTCCCAAACCGCTGCGCAGAAGTCAACTAAACTTCACCCAATAGTGTATTGTATCACATTCTAGTAGTTACATTTGAAAATTTCGTTCTAGGACATTTGGTTTGAGCGCAATCATTAAACTTAATTAAAAAAGTCATTTAAGCCTTTTCACAGTGAGATCTATGCGATATGGCCGAGAAATGTAATTTTGATGTTAACTCCCAAACCGCTGCGCAGAAGTCAACCAAACTTCACCCATTAGTGTATTGTATCACAATATAGTAATTACATGTGGAAATTTTGTTCTAGGACATTTGATTTGAGCACAATCCTCAAACTTAGGTCAAAAAAGCCATTTAAGCCTTTTCACAGTGAGATCTATGCGATATGGCCGAGAAATGTAATTTTGATGTTAACTCCCAAACCGCTGCGCAGAAGTCAACCAAATTTCACCCAATAGTGTATTGTATCACAATCTAGTAGTTACATTTGAAAATTTTGTTCTATGACATTTTGTTTGAACGCAATCATCAAACTTAATTAAAAAAGTCATTTAAGCCTTTTCACAGTGAGATCTATGCGATATGGCCGAGAAATGTAATTTTGATGTTAACTCCCAAACCGCTGCGCAGAAGTCAACCAAACTTCACCCAATAGTGTATTGTATCACAATCTAGTAGTTACATTTGGAAATTTGGTTCTTGGACATTTGATTTGAGCGCAATCCTCAAACTTAGGTCAAAAAAGCCATTTAAGCCTTTTCACAGTGAGATCTATGCGATATGGCCGAGAAATGTAATTTTGATGTTAACTCCCAAACCGCTGCGCAGAAGTCAACCAAACTTCACCCAATAGTGTATTGTATCACAATCTAGTAGTTACATTTGAAAATTTTGTTCTAGGACATTTTGTTTGAACGCAATCATCAAACTTAATTAAAAAAGTCATTTAAGCCTTTTCACAGTGAGATCTATGCGATATGGCCGAGAAATGTAATTTTGATGTTAACTCCCAAACCGCTGCGCAGAAGTCAACCAAACTTCACCCAATAGTGTATTGTATCACATTCTAGTAGTTACATTTGAAAACTTCGTTCTAGGACATTTGGTTTGAGCGCAATCATTAAACTTAGGTCAAAAAAGCCATTTAAGCCTTTTCACAGTGAGATCTATGCGATATGGCCGAGAAATGTAATTTTGATGTTAACTCCCAAACCGCTGCGCAGAAGTCAACCAAACTTCACCCAATTGTGTATTGTATCACAATCTAGTAGTTACATTTGAAAATTTTGTTCTAGGAAATTTTGTTTGAGCGCAATCATCAAACTTAATTAAAAAAGTCATTTAAGCCTTTTCACAGTGAGATCTATGCGATATGGCCGAGAAATGTAATTTTGATGTTAACTCCCAAACCGCTGCGCAGAAGTCAACCAAACTTCACCCATTAGTGTATTGTATCACAATCTAGTAGTTACATGTGAAAATTTGGTTCTAGGACATTTGATTTGAGCGCAATCCTCAAACTTAGGTCAAAAAAGCCATTTAAGCCTTTTCACAGTGAGATCTATGCGACATGGCCGAGAAATGTAATTTTGATGTTAACTCCCAAACCGCTGCGCAGAAGTCAACCAAACTTCACCCATTAGTGTATTGTATCACAATCTAGTAGTTACATGTGGAAATTTGGTTATTGGACATTTGGTTTGAGCGCAATCATTAAACTTAGGTCAAAAAAGCCATTTAAGCCTTTTCACAGTGAGATCTATGCGATATGGCCGAGAAATGTAATTTTGATGTTAACTCCCAAACCGCTGCGCAGAAGTCAACCAAACTTCACCCAATAGTGTATTGTATCACAATCTAGTAGTTACATTTGAAAATTTTGTTCTAGGAAATTTTGTTTGAGCGCAATCATCAAACTTAATTAAAAAAGTCATTTAAGCCTTTTCACAGTGAGATCTATGCGATATGGCCGAGAAATGTAATTTTGATGTTAACTCCCAAACCTCTGCGCAGAAGTCAACCAAACTTCACCCATTAGTGTATTGTATCACAATCTAGTAGTTACATGTGGAAATTTGGTTCTAGGACATTTGATTTGAGCGCAATCCTCAAACTTAGGTCAAAAAAGCCATTTAAGCCTTTTCACAGTGAGATCTATGCGATATGGCCGAGAAATGTAATTTTGATGTTAACTCCCAAACCGCTGCGCAGAAGTCAACCAAACTTCACCCAATAGTGTATTGTATCACAATCTAGTAGTTACATTTGAAAATTTTGTTCTAGGACATTTTGTTTGAACGCAATCATCAAACTTAATTAAAAAAGTCATTTAAGCCTTTTCACAGTGAGATCTATGCGATATGGCCGAGAAACGTAATTTTGATGTTAACTCCCAAACCGCTGCGCAGAAGTCAACCAAACTTCACCCATTAGTGTATTGTATCACAATCTAGTAGTTACATGTGGAAATTTGGTTCTAGGACATTTGATTTGAGCGCAATCCTCAAACTTAGGTCAAAAAAGCCATTTAAGCCTTTTCACAGTGAGATCTATGCGATATGGCCGAGAAATGTAATTTTGATGTTAACTCCCAAACCGCTGCGCAGAAGTCAACTAAACTTCAACCAATAGTGTATTGTATCACATTCTAGTAGTTACATTTGAAAATTTTGTTCTAGGACATTTGGTTTGAGCGCAATCATTAAACTTAATTAAAAAAGTCATTTAAGCCTTTTCACAGTGAGATCTATGCGATATGGCCGAGAAATGTAATTTTTATGTTAACTCCCAAACCGCTGCGCAGAAGTCAACTAAACTTCACCCAATAGTGTATTGTATCACATTCTAGTAGTTACATTTGAAAATTTTGTTCTAGGACATTTGGTTTGAGCGCAATCATTAAACTTAATTAAAAAAGTCATTTAAGCCTTTTCACAGTGAGATCTATGCGATATGGCCGAGAAATGTAATTTTGATGTTAACTCCCAAACCGCTGCGCAGAAGTCAACCAAACTTCACCCATTAGTGTATTTTATCACAATCTAGTAATTACATGTGGAAATTTGGTTCAAGGACATTTGATTTGAGCGCAATCCTCAAACTTAGGTCAAAAAAGCCATTTAAGCCTTTTCACAGTGAGATCTATGCGATATGGCCGAGAAATGTAATTTTGATGTTAACTCCCAAACCGCTGCGCAGAAGTCAACCAACCTTCACCCAATAGTGTATTGTATCACAATCTAGTAGTTACATTTGAAAATTTTGTTCTATGACATTTTGTTTGAACGCAATCATCAAACTTAATTAAAAAAGTCATTTAAGCCTTTTCACAGTGAGATCTATGCGATATGGCCGAGAAATGTAATTTTGATGTTAACTCCCAAACCGCTGCGCAGAAGTCAACCAAACTTCACCCATTAGTGTATTGTATCACAATCTAGTAGTTACATGTGGAAATTTGGTTATTGGACATTTGATTTGAGCGCAATCCTCAAACTTAGGTCAAAAAAGCCATTTAAGCCTTTTCAAGTGAGATCTATGCGATATGGCCGAGAAATGTAATTTTGATGTTAACTCCCAAACCGCTGCGCAGAAGTCAACCAAACTTCACCCAATAGTGTATTGTATCACATTCTAGTAGTTACATTTGAAAATTTCGTTCTAGGACATTTGGTTTGAGCGCAATCTTTAAACTTAGGTCAAAAAAGCCATTTAAGCCTTTTCACATTGAGATCTATGCGATATGGCCGAGAAATGTAATTTTGATGTTAACTCCCAAACCGCTGCGCAGAAGTCAACCAAACTTCACCCAATAGTGTATTGTATCACATTCTAGTAGTTACATTTGAAAATTTCGTTCTAGGACATTTGGTTTGAGCGCAATCTTTAAACTTAGGTCAAAAAAGCCATTTAAGCCTTTTCACAGTGAGATCTATGCGATATGGCCGAGAAATGTAATTTTGATGTTAACTCCCAAACCGCTGCGCAGAAGTCAACCAAACTTCACCCAATAGTGTATTGTATCACAATCTAGTAGTTACATTTGAAAATTTTGTTCTAGGACATTTTGTTTGAACGCAATCATCAAACTTAATTAAAAAAGTCATTTAAGCCTTTTCACAGTGAGATCTATGCGATATGGCCGAGAAATGTAATTTTGATGTTAACTCCCAAACCGCTGCGCAGAAGTCAACCAAACTTCACCCAATAGTGTATTGTATCACAATCTAGTAGTTACATTTGAAAATTTTGTTCTAGGACATTTTGTTTGAACGCAATCATCAAACTTAATTAAAAAAGTCATTTAAGCCTTTTCACGGTGAGATCTATGCGATATGGCCGAGAAATGTAATTTTGATGTTAACTCCCAAACCGCTGCGCAGAAGTCAACCAAACTTCACCCAATAGTGTATTGTATCACATTCTAGTAGTTACATTTGAAAATTTCGTTCTAGGACATTTGGTTTGAGCGCAATCATTAAACTTAGGTCAAAAAAGCCATTTAAGCCTTTTCACAGTGAGATCTATGCGATATGGCCGAGAAATGTAATTTTGATGTTAACTCCCAAACCGCTGCGCAGAAGTCAACTAAACTTCACCCAATAGTGTATTGTATCACATTCTAGTAGTTACATTTGAAAATTTCGTTCTAGGACATTTGGTTTGAGCGCAATCATTAAACTTAATTAAAAAAGTCATTTAAGCCTTTTCACAGTGAGATCTATGCGATATGGCCGAGAAATGTAATTTTGATGTTAACTCCCAAACCGCTGCGCAGAAGTCAACCAAACTTCACCCATTATTGTATTGTATCACAATCTAGTAATTACATGTGGAAATTTGGTTCTAGGACATTTGATTTGAGCGCAATCCTCAAACTTAGGTCAAAAAAGCCATTTAAGCCTTTTCACAGTGAGATCTATGCGATATGGCCGAGAAATGTAATTTTGATGTTAACTCCCAAACCGCTGCGCAGAAGTCAACCAAACTTCACCCAATAGTGTATTGTATCACAATCTAGTAGTTACATTTGAAAATTTTGTTCTATGACATTTTGTTTGAACGCAATCATCAAACTTAATTAAAAAAATCATTTAAGCCTTTTCACAGTGAGATCTATGCGATATGGCCGAGAAATGTAATGTTGATGTTAACTCCCAAACCGCTGCGCAGAAGTCAACCAAACTTCACCCATTAGTGTATTGTATCACAATGTAGTAGTTACATTTGAAAATTTTGTTCTAGGAAATTTTGTTTGAGCGCAATCATCAAACTTAATTAAAAAAGTCATTTAAGCCTTTTCACAGTGAGATCTATACGATATGGCCGAGAAATGTAATTTTGATGTTAACTCCCAAACCTCTGCGCAGAAGTCAACCAAACTTCACCCATTAGTGTATTGTATCACAATCTAGTAGTTACATGTGGAAATTTGGTTCTAGGACATTTGATTTGAGCGCAATCCTCAAACTTAGGTCAAAAAAGCCATTTAAGCCTTTTCACAGTGAGATCTATGCGATATGGCCGAGAAATGTAATTTTGATGTTAACTCCCAAACCGCTGCGCAGAAGTCAACCAAACTTCACCCAATAGTGTATTGTATCACATTCTAGTAGTTACATTTGAAAATTTCGTTCTAGGACATTTGGTTTGAGCGCAATCTTTAAACTTAGGTCAAAAAAGCCATTTAAGCCTTTTCACAGTGAGATCTATGCGATATGGCCGAGAAATGTAATTTTGATGTTAACTCCCAAACCGCTGCGCAGAAGTCAACTAAACTTCACCCAATAGTGTATTGTATCACATTCTAGTAGTTACATTTGAAAATTTCGTTCTAGGACATTTGGTTTGAGCGCAATCATTAAACTTAATTAAAAAAGTCATTTAAGCCTTTTCACAGTGAGATCTATGCGATATGGCCGAGAAATGTAATTTTGATGTTAACTCCCAAACCGCTGCGCAGAAGTCAACCAAACTTCACCCATTAGTGTATTGTATCACAATCTAGTAATTACATGTGGAAATTTGGTTCTAGGACATTTGATTTGAGCGCAATCCTCAAACTTAGGTCAAAAAAGCCATTTAAGCCTTTTCACAGTGAGATCTATGCGATATGGCCGAGAAATGTAATTTTGATGTTAACTCCCAAACCGCTGCGCAGAAGTCAACCAAACTTCACCCAATAGTGTATTGTATCACAATCTAGTAGTTACATTTGAAAATTTTGTTCTAGGAAATTTTGTTTGAGCGCAATCATCAAACTTAATTAAAAATGTCATTTAAGCCTTTTCACAGTGAGATCTATGCGATATGGCCGAGAAATGTAATTTTGATTTTAACTCCCAAACCGCTGCGCAGAAGTCAACCAAACTTCACCCATTAGTGTATTGTATCACAATCTAGTAGTTACATGTGAAAATTTGGTTCTAGGACATTTGATTTGAGCGCAATCCTCAAACTTAGGTCAAAAAAGCCATTTAAGCCTTTTCACAGTGAGATCTATGCGATATGGCCGAGAAATGTAATTTTGATGTTAACTCCCAAACCGCTGCGCAGAAGTCAACCAAACTTCACCCAATAGTGTATTGTATCACATTCTAGTAGTTACATTTGAAAATTTCGTTTTAGGACATTTGGTTTGAGCGCAATCATTAAACTTAGGTCAAAAAAGCCATTTAAGCCTTTTCACAGTGAGATCTATGCGATATGGCCGAGAAATGTAATTTTGATGTTAACTCCCAAACCGCTGCGCAGAAGTCAACTAAACTTCACCCAATAGTGTATTGTATCACATTCTAGTAGTTACATTTGAAAATTTCGTTCTAGGACATTTGGTTTGAGCGCAATCATTAAACTTAATTAAAAAAGTCATTTAAGCCTTTTCACAGTGAGATCTATGCGATATGGCCGAGAAATGTAATTTTGATGTTAACTCCCAAACCGCTGCGCAGAAGTCAAACAAACTTCACCCATTAGTGTATTGTATCACAATCTAGTAGTTACATTTGAAAATTTTGTTCTAGGAAATTTTGTTTGAGCGCAATCATCAAACTTAATTAAAAAAGTCATTTAAGCCTTTTCACAGTGAGATCTATGCGATATGGCCGAGAAATGTAATTTTGATGTTAACTCCCAAACCGCTGCGCAGAAGTCAACCAAACTTCACCCATTAGTGTATTGTATCACAATCTAGTAGTTACATGTGGAAATTTGGTTATTGGACATTTGATTTGAGCGCAATCCTCAAACTTAGGTCAAAAAAGCCATTTAAGCCTTTTCACAGTGAGATCTATGCGATATGGCCGAGAAATGTAATTTTGATGTTAACTCCCAAACCGCTGCGCAGAAGTCAACCAAACTTCACCCATTAGTGTATTGTATCACAATCTAGTAGTTACATGTGGAAATTTGGTTCTAGGACATTTGATTTGAGCGCAATCCTCAAACTTAGGTCAAAAAAGCCATTTAAGCCTTTTCACAGTGAGATCTATGCGATATGGCCGAGAAATGTAATTTTGATGTTAACTCCCAAACCGCTGCGCAGAAGTACACTAAACTTCAACCAATAGTGTATTGTATCACATTCTAGTAGTTACATTTGAAAATTTTGTTCTAGGACATTTGGTTTGAGCGCAATCATTAAACTTAATTAAAAAAGTCATTTAAGCCTTTTCACAGTGAGATCTATGCGATATGGCCGAGAAATGTAATTTTTATGTTAACTCCCAAACCGCTGCGCAGAAGTCAACTAAACTTCACCCAATAGTGTATTGTATCACATTCTAGTAGTTACATTTGAAAATTTTGTTCTAGGACATTTGGTTTGAGCGCAATCATTAAACTTAATTAAAAAAGTCATTTAAGCCTTTTCACAGTGAGATCTATGCGATATGGCCGAGAAATGTAATTTTGATGTTAACTCCCAAACCGCTGCGCAGAAGTCAACCAAACTTCACCCATTAGTGTATTGTATCACAATCTAGTAATTACATGTGGAAATTTGGTTCAAGGACATTTGATTTGAGCGCAATCCTCAAACTTAGGTCAAAAAAGCCATTTAAGCCTTTTCACAGTGAGATCTATGCGATATGGCCGAGAAATGTAATTTTGATGTTAACTCCCAAACCGCTGCGCAGAAGTCAACCAAACTTCACCCAATAGTGTATTGTATCACAATCTAGTAGTTACATTTGAAAATTTTGTTCTATGACATTTTGTTTGAACGCAATCATCAAACTTAATTAAAAAAGTCATTTAAGCCTTTTCACAGTGAGATCTATGCGATATGGCCGAGAAATGTAATTTTGATGTTAACTCCCAAACCGCTGCGCAGAAGTCAACCAAACTTCACCCATTAGTGTATTGTATCACAATCTAGTAGTTACATGTGGAAATTTGGTTATTGGACATTTGATTTGAGCGCAATCCTCAAACTTAGGTCAAAAAAGCCATTTAAGCCTTTTCAAGTGAGATCTATGCGATATGGCCGAGAAATGTAATTTTGATGTTAACTCCCAAACCGCTGCGCAGAAGTCAACCAAACTTCACCCAATAGTGTATTGTATCACATTCTAGTAGTTACATTTGAAAATTTCGTTCTAGGACATTTGGTTTGAGCGCAATCTTTAAACTTAGGTCAAAAAAGCCATTTAAGCCTTTTCACATTGAGATCTATGCGATATGGCCGAGAAATGTAATTTTGATGTTAACTCCCAAACCGCTGCGCAGAAGTCAACCAAACTTCACCCAATAGTGTATTGTATCACATTCTAGTAGTTACATTTGAAAATTTCGTTCTAGGACATTTGGTTTGAGCGCAATCTTTAAACTTAGGTCAAAAAAGCCATTTAAGCCTTTTCACAGTGAGATCTATGCGATATGGCCGAGAAATGTAATTTTGATGTTAACTCCCAAACCGCTGCGCAGAAGTCAACCAAACTTCACCCATTATTGTATTGTATCACAATCTAGTAATTACATGTGGAAATTTGGTTCTAGGACATTTGATTTGAGCGCAATCCTCAAACTTAGGTCAAAAAAGCCATTTAAGCCTTTTCACAGTGAGATCTATGCGATATGGCCGAGAAATGTAATTTTGATGTTAACTCCCAAACCGCTGCGCAGAAGTCAACCAAACTTCACCCAATAGTGTATTGTATCACAATCTAGTAGTTACATTTGAAAATTTTGTTCTATGACATTTTGTTTGAACGCAATCATCAAACTTAATTAAAAAAATCATTTAAGCCTTTTCACAGTGAGATCTATGCGATATGGCCGAGAAATGTAATTTTGATGTTAACTCCCAAACCGCTGCGCAGAAGTCAACCAAACTTCACCCATTAGTGTATTGTATCACAATGTAGTAGTTACATTTGAAAATTTTGTTCTAGGAAATTTTGTTTGAGCGCAATCATCAAACTTAATTAAAAAAGTCATTTAAGCCTTTTCACAGTGAGATCTATACGATATGGCCGAGAAATGTAATTTTGATGTTAACTCCCAAACCTCTGCGCAGAAGTCAACCAAACTTCACCCATTAGTGTATTGTATCACAATCTAGTAGTTACATGTGGAAATTTGGTTCTAGGACATTTGATTTGAGCGCAATCCTCAAACTTAGGTCAAAAAAGCCATTTAAGCCTTTTCACAGTGAGATCTATGCGATATGGCCGAGAAATGTAATTTTGATGTTAACTCCCAAACCGCTGCGCAGAAGTCAACCAAACTTCACCCAATAGTGTATTGTATCACATTCTAGTAGTTACATTTGAAAATTTCGTTCTAGGACATTTGGTTTGAGCGCAATCTTTAAACTTAGGTCAAAAAAGCCATTTAAGCCTTTTCACAGTGAGATCTATGCGATATGGCCGAGAAATGTAATTTTGATGTTAACTCCCAAACCGCTGCGCAGAAGTCAACTAAACTTCACCCAATAGTGTATTGTATCACATTCTAGTAGTTACATTTGAAAATTTCGTTCTAGGACATTTGGTTTGAGCGCAATCATTAAACTTAATTAAAAAAGTCATTTAAGCCTTTTCACAGTGAGATCTATGCGATATGGCCGAGAAATGTAATTTTGATGTTAACTCCCAAACCGCTGCGCAGAAGTCAACCAAACTTCACCCATTAGTGTATTGTATCACAATCTAGTAATTACATGTGGAAATTTGGTTCTAGGACATTTGATTTGAGCGCAATCCTCAAACTTAGGTCAAAAAAGCCATTTAAGCCTTTTCACAGTGAGATCTATGCGATATGGCCGAGAAATGTAATTTTGATGTTAACTCCCAAACCGCTGCGCAGAAGTCAACCAAACTTCACCCAATAGTGTATTGTATCACATTCTAGTAGTTACATTTGAAAATTTCGTTCTAGGACATTTGGTTTGAGCGCAATCATTAAACTTAATTAAAAAAGTCATTTAAGCCTTTTCACAGTGAGATCTATGCGATATGGCCGAGAAATGTAATTTTGATGTTAACTCCCAAACCGCTGCGCAGAAGTCAACCAAACTTCACCCATTATTGTATTGTATCACAATCTAGTAATTACATGTGGAAATTTGGTTCTAGGACATTTGATTTGAGCGCAATCCTCAAACTTAGGTCAAAAAAGCCATTTAAGCCTTTTCACAGTGAGATCTATGCGATATGGCCGAGAAATGTAATTTTGATGTTAACTCCCAAACCGCTGCGCAGAAGTCAACCAAACTTCACCCAATAGTGTATTGTATCACAATCTAGTAGTTACATTTGAAAATTTTGTTCTATGACATTTTGTTTGAACGCAATCATCAAACTTAATTAAAAAAATCATTTAAGCCTTTTCACAGTGAGATCTATGCGATATGGCCGAGAAATGTAATTTTGATGTTAACTCCCAAACCGCTGCGCAGAAGTCAACCAAACTTCACCCATTAGTGTATTGTATCACAATGTAGTAGTTACATTTGAAAATTTTGTTCTAGGAAATTTTGTTTGAGCGCAATCATCAAACTTAATTAAAAAAGTCATTTAAGCCTTTTCACAGTGAGATCTATACGATATGGCCGAGAAATGTAATTTTGATGTTAACTCCCAAACCTCTGCGCAGAAGTCAACCAAACTTCACCCATTAGTGTATTGTATTACAATCTAGTAGTTACATGTGGAAATTTGGTTCTAGGACATTTGATTTGAGCGCAATCCTCAAACTTAGGTCAAAAAAGCCATTTAAGCCTTTTCACAGTGAGATCTATGCGATATGGCCGAGAAATGTAATTTTGATGTTAACTCCCAAACCGCTGCGCAGAAGTCAACCAAACTTCACCCAATAGTGTATTGTATCACATTCTAGTAGTTACATTTGAAAATTTCGTTCTAGGACATTTGGTTTGAGCGCAATCTTTAAACTTAGGTCAAAAAAGCCATTTAAGCCTTTTCACATTGAGATCTATGCGATATGGCCGAGAAATGTAATTTTGATGTTAACTCCCAAACCGCTGCGCAGAAGTCAACCAAACTTCACCCAATAGTGTATTGTATCACATTCTAGTAGTTACATTTGAAAATTTCGTTCTAGGACATTTGGTTTGAGCGCAATCTTTAAACTTAGGTCAAAAAAGCCATTTAAGCCTTTTCACAGTGAGATCTATGCGATATGGCCGAGAAATGTAATTTTGATGTTAACTCCCAAACCGCTGCGCAGAAGTCAACCAAACTTCACCCATTATTGTATTGTATCACAATCTAGTAATTACATGTGGAAATTTGGTTCTAGGACATTTGATTTGAGCGCAATCCTCAAACTTAGGTCAAAAAAGCCATTTAAGCCTTTTCACAGTGAGATCTATGCGATATGGCCGAGAAATGTAATTTTGATGTTAACTCCCAAACCGCTGCGCAGAAGTCAACCAAACTTCACCCAATAGTGTATTGTATCACAATCTAGTAGTTACATTTGAAAATTTTGTTCTATGACATTTTGTTTGAACGCAATCATCAAACTTAATTAAAAAAATCATTTAAGCCTTTTCACAGTGAGATCTATGCGATATGGCCGAGAAATGTAATTTTGATGTTAACTCCCAAACCGCTGCGCAGAAGTCAACCAAACTTCACCCATTAGTGTATTGTATCACAATGTAGTAGTTACATTTGAAAATTTTGTTCTAGGAAATTTTGTTTGAGCGCAATCATCAAACTTAATTAAAAAAGTCATTTAAGCCTTTTCACAGTGAGATCTATACGATATGGCCGAGAAATGTAATTTTGATGTTAACTCCCAAACCTCTGCGCAGAAGTCAACCAAACTTCACCCATTAGTGTATTGTATCACAATCTAGTAGTTACATGTGGAAATTTGGTTCTAGGACATTTGATTTGAGCGCAATCCTCAAACTTAGGTCAAAAAAGCCATTTAAGCCTTTTCACAGTGAGATCTATGCGATATGGCCGAGAAATGTAATTTTGATGTTAACTCCCAAACCGCTGCGCAGAAGTCAACCAAACTTCACCCAATAGTGTATTGTATCACATTCTAGTAGTTACATTTGAAAATTTCGTTCTAGGACATTTGGTTTGAGCGCAATCTTTAAACTTAGGTCAAAAAAGCCATTTAAGCCTTTTCACAGTGAGATCTATGCGATATGGCCGAGAAATGTAATTTTGATGTTAACTCCCAAACCGCTGCGCAGAAGTCAACTAAACTTCACCCAATAGTGTATTGTATCACATTCTAGTAGTTACATTTGAAAATTTCGTTCTAGGACATTTGGTTTGAGCGCAATCATTAAACTTAATTAAAAAAGTCATTTAAGCCTTTTCACAGTGAGATCTATGCGATATGGCCGAGAAATGTAATTTTGATGTTAACTCCCAAACCGCTGCGCAGAAGTCAACCAAACTTCACCCATTAGTGTATTGTATCACAATCTAGTAATTACATGTGGAAATTTGGTTCTAGGACATTTGATTTGAGCGCAATCCTCAAACTTAGGTCAAAAAAGCCATTTAAGCCTTTTCACAGTGAGATCTATGCGATATGGCCGAGAAATGTAATTTTGATGTTAACTCCCAAACCGCTGCGCAGAAGTCAACCAAACTTCACCCAATAGTGTATTGTATCACAATCTAGTAGTTACATTTGAAAATTTTGTTCTATGACATTTTGTTTGAACGCAATCATCAAACTTAATTAAAAAAATCATTTAAGCCTTTTCACAGTGAGATCTATGCGATATGGCCGAGAAATGTAATTTTGATGTTAACTCCCAAACCGCTGCGCAGAAGTCAACCAAACTTCACCCATTAGTGTATTGTATCACAATCTAGTAGTTACATTTGAAAATTTTGTTCTAGGAAATTTTGTTTGAGCGCAATCATCAAACTTAATTAAAAAAGTCATTTAAGCCTTTTCACAGTGAGATCTATACGATATGGCCGAGAAATGTAATTTTGATGTTAACTCCCAAACCTCTGCGCAGAAGTCAACCAAACTTCACCCATTAGTGTATTGTATCACAATCTAGTAGTTACATGTGGAAATTTGGTTCTAGGACATTTGATTTGAGCGCAATCCTCAAACTTAGGTCAAAAAAGCCATTTAAGCCTTTTCACAGTGAGATCTATGCGATATGGCCGAGAAATGTAATTTTGATGTTAACTCCCAAACCGCTGCGCAGAAGTCAATTAAACTTCACCCAATAGTGTATTGTATCACATTCTAGTAGTTACATTTGAAAATTTCGTTCTAGGACATTTGGTTTGAGCGCAATCTTTAAACTTAGGTCAAAAAAGCCATTTAAGCCTTTTCACAGTGAGATCTATGCGATATGGCCGAGAAATGTAATTTTGATGTTAACTCCCAAACCGCTGCGCAGAAGTCAACCAAACTTCACCCAATAGTGTATTGTATCACAATCTAGTAGTTACATTTGAAAATTTTTTTCTAGGACATTTTGTTTGAGCGCAATCCTCAAACTTAGGTCAAAAAAGCCATTTAAGCCTTTTTACAGTGAGATCTATGCGATATGGCCGAGAAATGTAATTTTGATGTTAACTCCCAAACCGCCTCGCAGAAGTCAACCAAACTTCACCCATTAGTGTGTTGTATCACAATCTAGTAGTTACATGTGGAAATTTGGTTATTGGACATTTGGTTTGAGCGCAATCATTAAACTTAGGTCAAAAAAGCCATTTAAGCCTTTTCACAGTGAGATCTATGCGATATGGCCGAGAAATGTAATTTTGATGTTAACTCCAAAACCGCTGCGCAGAAGTCAACCAAACTTCACCCAATAGTGTATTGTATCACAATCTAGTAGTTACATTTGAAAATTTTGTTCTAGGAAATTTTGTTTGAGCGCAATCATCAAACTTAATTAAAAAAGTCATTTAAGCCTTTTCACAGTGAGATCTGTGCGATATGGCCGAGAAATGTAATTTTGATGTTAACTCCCAAACCGCTGCGCAGAAGTCAACCAAACTTCACCCATTAGTGTATTGTATCACAATCTAGTAGTTACATGTGGAAATTTGGTTCTAGGACATTTGATTTGAGCGCAATCCTCAAACTTAGGTCAAAAAAGCCATTTAAGCCTTTTCACAGTGAGATCTATGCGATATGGCCGAGAAATGTAATTTTGATGTTAACTCCCAAACCGCTGCGCAGAAGTCAACCAAACTTCACCCAATAGTGTATTGTATCACAATCTAGTAGTTACATTTGAAAATTTTGTTCTAGGACATTTTGTTTGAACGCAATCATCAAACTTAATTAAAAAAGTCATTTAAGCCTTTTCACGGTGAGATCTATGCGATATGGCCGAGAAATGTAATTTTGATGTTAACTCCCAAACCGCTGCGCAGAAGTCAACCAAACTTCACCCAATAGTGTATTGTATCACATTCTAGTAGTTACATTTGAAAATTTCGTTCTAGGACATTTGGTTTGAGCGCAATCATTAAACTTAGGTCAAAAAAGCCATTTAAGCCTTTTCACAGTGAGATCTATGCGATATGGCCGAGAAATGTAATTTTGATGTTAACTCCCAAACCGCTGCGCAGAAGTCAACTAAACTTCACCCAATAGTGTATTGTATCACATTCTAGTAGTTACATTTGAAAATTTCGTTCTAGGACATTTGGTTTGAGCGCAATCATTAAACTTAATTAAAAAGTCATTTAAGCCTTTTCACAGTGAGATCTATGCGATATGGCCGAGAAATGTAATTTTGATGTTAACTCCCAAACCGCTGCGCAGAAGTCAACCAAACTTCACCCATTAGTGTATTGTATCACAATCTAGTAATTACATGTGGAAATTTGGTTCTAGGACATTTGATTTGAGCGCAATCCTCAAACTTAGGTCAAAAAAGCCATTTAAGCCTTTTCACAGTGAGATCTATGCGATATGGCCGAGAAATGTAATTTTGATGTTAACTCCCAAACCGCTGCGCAGAAGTCAACCAAACTTCACCCAATAGTGTATTGTATCACAATCTAGTAGTTACATTTGAAAATTTTGTTCTATGACATTTTGTTTGAACGCAATCATCAAACTTAATTAAAAAAGTCATTTAAGCCTTTTCACAGTGAGATCTATGCGATATGGCCGAGAAATGTAATTTTGATGTTAACTCCCAAACCGCTGCGCAGAAGTCAACCAAACTTCACCCATTAGTGTATTGTATCACAATCTAGTAGTTACATGTAGAAATTTGGTTATTGGACATTTGGTTTGAGCGCAATCATTAAACTTAGGTCAAAAAAGCCATTTAAGCCTTTTCACAGTGAGATCTATGCGATATGGCCGAGAAATGTAATTTTGATGTTAACTCCCAAACCGCTGCGCAGAAGTCAACCAAATTTCACCCAATAGTGTATTGTATCACATTCTAGTAGTTACATTTGAAAATTTCGTTCTAGGACATTTGGTTTGAGCGCAATCTTTAAACTTAGGTCAAAAAAGCCATTTAAGCCTTTTCACAGTGAGATCTATGCGATATGGCCGAGAAATGTAATTTTGATGTTAACTCCCAAACCGCTGCGCAGAAGTCAACCAAACTTCACCCAATAGTGTATTGTATCACAATCTAGTAGTTACATTTGAAAATTTTGTTCTAGGACATTTTGTTTGAACGCAATCATCAAACTTAATTAAAAAAGTCATTTAAGCCTTTTCACAGTGAGATCTATGCGATATGGCCAAGAAATGTAATTTTGATGTTAACTCCCAAACCGCTGCGCAGAAGTCAACCAAACTTCACCCAATAGTGTATTGTGTCACAATCTAGTAGTTACATTTGGAAATTTGGTTCTTGGACATTTGATTTGAGCGCAATCCTCAAACTTAGGTCAAAAAAGCCATTTAAGCCTTTTCACAGTGAGATCTATGCGATATGGCCGAGAAATGTAATTTTGATGTTAACTCCCAAACCGCTGCGCAGAAGTCAACCAAACTTCACCCAATAGTGTATTGTATCACAATCTAGTAGTTACATTTGAAAATTTCGTTCTAGGACATTTGGTTTGAGCGCAATCATTAAACTTAGGTCAAAAAAGCCATTTAAGCCTTTTCACAGTGAGATCTATGCGATATGGCCGAGAAATGTAATTTTGATGTTAACTCCCAAACCGCTGCGCAGAAGTCAACTAAACTTCACCCAATAGTGTATTGTATCACATTCTAGTAGTTACATTTGAAAATTTCGTTCTAGGACATTTGGTTTGAGCGCAATCATTAAACTTAATTAAAAAAGTCATTTAAGCCTTTTCACAGTGAGATCTATGCGATATGGCCGAGAAATGTAATTTTGATAACTCCCAAACCGCTGCGCAGAAGTCAACCAAACTTCACCCATTAGTGTATTGTATCACAATCTAGTAATTACATGTGGAAATTTGGTTCTAGGACATTTGATTTGAGCGCAATCCTCAAACTTAGGTCAAAAAAGCCATTTAAGCCTTTTCACAGTGAGATCTATGCGATATGGCCGAGAAATGTAATTTTGATGTTAACTCCCAAACCGCTGCGCAGAAGTCAACCAAACTTCACCCAATAGTGTATTGTATCACAATCTAGTAGTTACATTTGAAAATTTTGTTCTAGGACATTTTGTTTGAACGCAATCATCAAACTTAATTAAAAAAGTCATTTAAGCCTTTTCACAGTGAGATCTATGCGATATGGCCAAGAAATGTAATTTTGATGTTAACTCCCAAACCGCTGCGCAGAAGTCAACCAAACTTCACCCAATAGTGTATTGTGTCACAATCTAGTAGTTACATTTGGAAATTTGGTTCTTGGACATTTGATTTGAGCGCAATCCTCAAACTTAGGTCAAAAAAGCCATTTAAGCCTTTTCACAGTGAGATCTATGCGATATGGCCGAGAAATGTAATTTTGATGTTAACTCCCAAACCGCTGCGCAGAAGTCAACCAAACTTCACCCAATAGTGTATTGTATCACAATCTAGTAGTTACATTTGAAAATTTCGTTCTAGGACATTTGGTTTGAGCGCAATCATTAAACTTAGGTCAAAAAAGCCATTTAAGCCTTTTCACAGTGAGATCTATGCGATATGGCCGAGAAATGTAATTTTGATGTTAACTCCCAAACCGCTGCGCAGAAGTCAACTAAACTTCACCCAATAGTGTATTGTATCACATTCTAGTAGTTACATTTGAAAATTTCGTTCTAGGACATTTGGTTTGAGCGCAATCATTAAACTTAATTAAAAAAGTCATTTAAGCCTTTTCACAGTGAGATCTATGCGATATGGCCGAGAAATGTAATTTTGATAACTCCCAAACCGCTGCGCAGAAGTCAACCAAACTTCACCCATTAGTGTATTGTATCACAATCTAGTAATTACATGTGGAAATTTGGTTCTAGGACATTTGATTTGAGCGCAATCCTCAAACTTAGGTCAAAAAAGCCATTTAAGCCTTTTCACAGTGAGATCTATGCGATATGGCCGAGAAATGTAATTTTGATGTTAACTCCCAAACCGCTGCGCAGAAGTCAACCAAACTTCACCCAATAGTGTATTGTATCACAATCTAGTAGTTACATTTGAAAATTTTGTTCTATGACATTTTGTTTGAAGGCAATCATCAAACTTAATTAAAAAAGTCATTTAAGCCTTTTCACAGTGAGATCTATGCGATATGGCCGAGAAATGTAATTTTGATGTTAACTCCCAAACCGCCTCGCAGAAGTCAACCAAACTTCACCCATTAGTGTGTTGTATCACAATCTAGTAGTTACATGTGGAAATTTGGTTATTGGACATTTGGTTTGAGCGCAATCATTAAACTTAGGTCAAAAAAGCCATTTAAGCCTTTTCACAGTGAGATCTATGCGATATGGCCGAGAAATGTAATTTTGATGTTAACTCCAAAACCGCTGCGCAGAAGTCAACCAAACTTCACCCAATAGTGTATTGTATCACAATCTAGTAGTTACATTTGAAAATTTTGTTCTAGGAAATTTTGTTTGAGCGCAATCATCAAACTTAATTAAAAAAGTCATTTAAGCCTTTTCACAGTGAGATCTATGCGATATGGCCGAGAAATGTAATTTTGATGTTAACTCCCAAACCTCTGCGCAGAAGTCAACCAAACTTCACCCATTAGTGTATTGTATCACAATCTAGTAGTTACATGTGGAAATTTGGTTCTAGGACATTTGATTTGAGCGCAATCCTCAAACTTAGGTCAAAAAAGCCATTTAAGCCTTTTCACAGTGAGATCTATGCGATATGGCCGAGAAATGTAATTTTGATGTTAACTCCCAAACCGCTGCGCAGAAGTCAACCAAACTTCACCCAATAGTGTATTGTATCACATTCTAGTAGTTACATTTGAAAATTTCGTTCTAGGACATTTGGTTTGAGCGCAATCTTTAAACTTAGGTCAAAAAAGCCATTTAAGCCTTTTCACAGTGAGATCTATGCGATATGGCCGAGAAATGTAATTTTGATGTTAACTCCCAAACCGCTGCGCAGAAGTCAACCAAACTTCACCCAATAGTGTATTGTATCACAATCTAGTAGTTACATTTGAAAATTTTGTTCTAGGACATTTTGTTTGAACGCAATCATCAAACTTAATTAAAAAAGTCATTTAAGCCTTTTCACAGTGAGATCTATGCGATATGGCCGAGAAATGTAATTTTGATGTTAACTCCCAAACCGCTGCGCAGAAGTCAACCAAACTTCACCCATTAGTGTATTGTATCACAATCTAGTAATTACATGTGGAAATTTGGTTCTAGGACATTTGATTTGAGCGCAATCCTCAAACTTAGGTCAAAAAAGCCATTTAAGCCTTTTCACAGTGAGATCTATGCGATATGGCCGAGAAATGTAATTTTGATGTTAACTCCCAAACCGCTGCGCAGAAGTCAACCAAACTTCACCCAATAGTGTATTGTATCACAATCTAGTAGTTACATTTGAAAATTTTGTTCTATGACATTTTGTTTGAACGCAATCATCAAACTTAATTAAAAAAATCATTTAAGCCTTTTCACAGTGAGATCTATGCGATATGGCCGAGAAATGTAATTTTGATGTTAACTCCCAAACCGCTGCGCAGAAGTCAACCAAACTTCACCCATTAGTGTATTGTATCACAATCTAGTAGTTACATTTGAAAATTTTGTTCTAGGAAATTTTGTTTGAGCGCAATCATCAAACTTAATTAAAAAAGTCATTTAAGCCTTTTCACAGTGAGATCTATACGATATGGCCGAGAAATGTAATTTTGATGTTAACTCCCAAACCTCTGCGCAGAAGTCAACCAAACTTCACCCATTAGTGTATTGTATCACAATCTAGTAGTTACATGTGGAAATTTGGTTCTAGGACATTTGATTTGAGCGCAATCCTCAAACTTAGGTCAAAAAAGCCATTTAAGCCTTTTCACAGTGAGATCTATGCGATATGGCCGAGAAATGTAATTTTGATGTTAACTCCCAAACCGCTGCGCAGAAGTCAATTAAACTTCACCCAATAGTGTATTGTATCACATTCTAGTAGTTACATTTGAAAATTTCGTTCTAGGACATTTGGTTTGAGCGCAATCTTTAAACTTAGGTCAAAAAAGCCATTTAAGCCTTTTCACAGTGAGATCTATGCGATATGGCCGAGAAATGTAATTTTGATGTTAACTCCCAAACCGCTGCGCAGAAGTCAACCAAACTTCACCCAATAGTGTATTGTATCACAATCTAGTAGTTACATTTGAAAATTTTTTTCTAGGACATTTTGTTTGAGCGCAATCCTCAAACTTAGGTCAAAAAAGCCATTTAAGCCTTTTTACAGTGAGATCTATGCGATATGGCCGAGAAATGTAATTTTGATGTTAACTCCCAAACCGCCTCGCAGAAGTCAACCAAACTTCACCCATTAGTGTGTTGTATCACAATCTAGTAGTTACATGTGGAAATTTGGTTATTGGACATTTGGTTTGAGCGCAATCATTAAACTTAGGTCAAAAAAGCCATTTAAGCCTTTTCACAGTGAGATCTATGCGATATGGCCGAGAAATGTAATTTTGATGTTAACTCCCAAACCGCTGCGCAGAAGTCAACCAAACTTCACCCAATAGTGTATTGTATCACAATCTAGTAGTTACATTTGAAAATTTTGTTCTATGACATTTTGTTTGAACGCAATCATCAAACTTAATTAAAAAAGTCATTTAAGCCTTTTCACAGTGAGATCTATGCGATATGGCCGAGAAATGTAATTTTGATGTTAACTCCCAAACCGCTGCGCAGAAGTCAACCAAACTTCACCCATTAGTGTATTGTATCACAATCTAGTAATTACATGTGGAAATTTGGTTCTAGGACATTTGATTTGAGCGCAATCCTCAAACTTAGGTCAAAAAAGCCATTTAAGCCTTTTCACAGTGAGATCTATGCGATATGGCCGAGAAATGTAATTTTGATGTTAACTCCCAAACCGCTGCGCAGAAGTCAACCAAACTTCACCCAATAGTGTATTGTATCACAATCTAGTAGTTACATTTGAAAATTTTGTTCTATGACATTTTGTTTGAACGCAATCATCAAACTTAATTAAAAAAATCATTTAAGCCTTTTCACAGTGAGATCTATGCGATATGGCCGAGAAATGTAATTTTGATGTTAACTCCCAAACCGCTGCGCAGAAGTCAACCAAACTTCACCCATTAGTGTATTGTATCACAATCTAGTAGTTACATTTGAAAATTTTGTTCTAGGAAATTTTGTTTGAGCGCAATCATCAAACTTAATTAAAAAAGTCATTTAAGCCTTTTCACAGTGAGATCTATACGATATGGCCGAGAAATGTAATTTTGATGTTAACTCCCAAACCTCTGCGCAGAAGTCAACCAAACTTCACCCATTAGTGTATTGTATCACAATCTAGTAGTTACATGTGGAAATTTGGTTCTAGGACATTTGATTTGAGCGCAATCCTCAAACTTAGGTCAAAAAAGCCATTTAAGCCTTTTCACAGTGAGATCTATGCGATATGGCCGAGAAATGTAATTTTGATGTTAACTCCCAAACCGCTGCGCAGAAGTCAATTAAACTTCACCCAATAGTGTATTGTATCACATTCTAGTAGTTACATTTGAAAATTTCGTTCTAGGACATTTGGTTTGAGCGCAATCTTTAAACTTAGGTCAAAAAAGCCATTTAAGCCTTTTCACAGTGAGATCTATGCGATATGGCCGAGAAATGTAATTTTGATGTTAACTCCCAAACCGCTGCGCAGAAGTCAACCAAACTTCACCCAATAGTGTATTGTATCACAATCTAGTAGTTACATTTGAAAATTTTTTTCTAGGACATTTTGTTTGAGCGCAATCCTCAAACTTAGGTCAAAAAAGCCATTTAAGCCTTTTTACAGTGAGATCTATGCGATATGGCCGAGAAATGTAATTTTGATGTTAACTCCCAAACCGCTGCGCAGAAGTCAACCAAACTTCACCCAATAGTGTATTGTATCACAATCTAGTAGTTACATTTGAAAATTTTGTTCTATGACATTTTGTTTGAACGCAATCATCAAACTTAATTAAAAAAGTCATTTAAGCCTTTTCACAGTGAGATCTATGCGATATGGCCGAGAAATGTAATTTTGATGTTAACTCCCAAACCGCCTCGCAGAAGTCAACCAAACTTCACCCATTAGTGTGTTGTATCACAATCTAGTAGTTACATGTGGAAATTTGGTTATTGGACATTTGGTTTGAGCGCAATCATTAAACTTAGGTCAAAAAAGCCATTTAAGCCTTTTCACAGTGAGATCTATGCGATATGGCCGAGAAATGTAATTTTGATGTTAACTCCAAAACCGCTGCGCAGAAGTCAACCAAACTTCACCCAATAGTGTATTGTATCACAATCTAGTAGTTACATTTGAAAATTTTGTTCTAGGAAATTTTGTTTGAGCGCAATCATCAAACTTAATTAAAAAAGTCATTTAAGCCTTTTCACAGTGAGATCTGTGCGATATGGCCGAGAAATGTAATTTTGATGTTAACTCCCAAACCGCTGCGCAGAAGTCAACCAAACTTCACCCATTAGTGTATTGTATCACAATCTAGTAGTTACATGTGGAAATTTGGTTCTAGGACATTTGATTTGAGCGCAATCCTCAAACTTAGGTCAAAAAAGCCATTTAAGCCTTTTCACAGTGAGATCTATGCGATATGGCCGAGAAATGTAATTTTGATGTTAACTCCCAAACCGCTGCGCAGAAGTCAACCAAACTTCACCCAATAGTGTATTGTATCACAATCTAGTAGTTACATTTGAAAATTTTGTTCTAGGACATTTTGTTTGAACGCAATCATCAAACTTAATTAAAAAAGTCATTTAAGCCTTTTCACGGTGAGATCTATGCGATATGGCCGAGAAATGTAATTTTGATGTTAACTCCCAAACCGCTGCGCAGAAGTCAACCAAACTTCACCCAATAGTGTATTGTATCACATTCTAGTAGTTACATTTGAAAATTTCGTTCTAGGACATTTGGTTTGAGCGCAATCATTAAACTTAGGTCAAAAAAGCCATTTAAGCCTTTTCACAGTGAGATCTATGCGATATGGCCGAGAAATGTAATTTTGATGTTAACTCCCAAACCGCTGCGCAGAAGTCAACTAAACTTCACCCAATAGTGTATTGTATCACATTCTAGTAGTTACATTTGAAAATTTCGTTCTAGGACATTTGGTTTGAGCGCAATCATTAAACTTAATTAAAAAGTCATTTAAGCCTTTTCACAGTGAGATCTATGCGATATGGCCGAGAAATGTAATTTTGATGTTAACTCCCAAACCGCTGCGCAGAAGTCAACCAAACTTCACCCATTAGTGTATTGTATCACAATCTAGTAATTACATGTGGAAATTTGGTTCTAGGACATTTGATTTGAGCGCAATCCTCAAACTTAGGTCAAAAAAGCCATTTAAGCCTTTTCACAGTGAGATCTATGCGATATGGCCGAGAAATGTAATTTTGATGTTAACTCCCAAACCGCTGCGCAGAAGTCAACCAAACTTCACCCAATAGTGTATTGTATCACAATCTAGTAGTTACATTTGAAAATTTTGTTCTATGACATTTTGTTTGAACGCAATCATCAAACTTAATTAAAAAAGTCATTTAAGCCTTTTCACAGTGAGATCTATGCGATATGGCCGAGAAATGTAATTTTGATGTTAACTCCCAAACCGCTGCGCAGAAGTCAACCAAACTTCACCCATTAGTGTATTGTATCACAATCTAGTAGTTACATGTAGAAATTTGGTTATTGGACATTTGGTTTGAGCGCAATCATTAAACTTAGGTCAAAAAAGCCATTTAAGCCTTTTCACAGTGAGATCTATGCGATATGGCCGAGAAATGTAATTTTGATGTTAACTCCCAAACCGCTGCGCAGAAGTCAACCAAATTTCACCCAATAGTGTATTGTATCACATTCTAGTAGTTACATTTGAAAATTTCGTTCTAGGACATTTGGTTTGAGCGCAATCTTTAAACTTAGGTCAAAAAAGCCATTTAAGCCTTTTCACAGTGAGATCTATGCGATATGGCCGAGAAATGTAATTTTGATGTTAACTCCCAAACCGCTGCGCAGAAGTCAACCAAACTTCACCCAATAGTGTATTGTATCACAATCTAGTAGTTACATTTGAAAATTTTGTTCTAGGACATTTTGTTTGAACGCAATCATCAAACTTAATTAAAAAAGTCATTTAAGCCTTTTCACAGTGAGATCTATGCGATATGGCCAAGAAATGTAATTTTGATGTTAACTCCCAAACCGCTGCGCAGAAGTCAACCAAACTTCACCCAATAGTGTATTGTGTCACAATCTAGTAGTTACATTTGGAAATTTGGTTCTTGGACATTTGATTTGAGCGCAATCCTCAAACTTAGGTCAAAAAAGCCATTTAAGCCTTTTCACAGTGAGATCTATGCGATATGGCCGAGAAATGTAATTTTGATGTTAACTCCCAAACCGCTGCGCAGAAGTCAACCAAACTTCACCCAATAGTGTATTGTATCACAATCTAGTAGTTACATTTGAAAATTTCGTTCTAGGACATTTGGTTTGAGCGCAATCATTAAACTTAGGTCAAAAAAGCCATTTAAGCCTTTTCACAGTGAGATCTATGCGATATGGCCGAGAAATGTAATTTTGATGTTAACTCCCAAACCGCTGCGCAGAAGTCAACTAAACTTCACCCAATAGTGTATTGTATCACATTCTAGTAGTTACATTTGAAAATTTCGTTCTAGGACATTTGGTTTGAGCGCAATCATTAAACTTAATTAAAAAAGTCATTTAAGCCTTTTCACAGTGAGATCTATGCGATATGGCCGAGAAATGTAATTTTGATAACTCCCAAACCGCTGCGCAGAAGTCAACCAAACTTCACCCATTAGTGTATTGTATCACAATCTAGTAATTACATGTGGAAATTTGGTTCTAGGACATTTGATTTGAGCGCAATCCTCAAACTTAGGTCAAAAAAGCCATTTAAGCCTTTTCACAGTGAGATCTATGCGATATGGCCGAGAAATGTAATTTTGATGTTAACTCCCAAACCGCTGCGCAGAAGTCAACCAAACTTCACCCAATAGTGTATTGTATCACAATCTAGTAGTTACATTTGAAAATTTTGTTCTATGACATTTTGTTTGAAGGCAATCATCAAACTTAATTAAAAAAGTCATTTAAGCCTTTTCACAGTGAGATCTATGCGATATGGCCGAGAAATGTAATTTTGATGTTAACTCCCAAACCGCCTCGCAGAAGTCAACCAAACTTCACCCATTAGTGTGTTGTATCACAATCTAGTAGTTACATGTGGAAATTTGGTTATTGGACATTTGGTTTGAGCGCAATCATTAAACTTAGGTCAAAAAAGCCATTTAAGCCTTTTCACAGTGAGATCTATGCGATATGGCCGAGAAATGTAATTTTGATGTTAACTCCAAAACCGCTGCGCAGAAGTCAACCAAACTTCACCCAATAGTGTATTGTATCACAATCTAGTAGTTACATTTGAAAATTTTGTTCTAGGAAATTTTGTTTGAGCGCAATCATCAAACTTAATTAAAAAAGTCATTTAAGCCTTTTCACAGTGAGATCTATGCGATATGGCCGAGAAATGTAATTTTGATGTTAACTCCCAAACCTCTGCGCAGAAGTCAACCAAACTTCACCCATTAGTGTATTGTATCACAATCTAGTAGTTACATGTGGAAATTTGGTTCTAGGACATTTGATTTGAGCGCAATCCTCAAACTTAGGTCAAAAAAGCCATTTAAGCCTTTTCACAGTGAGATCTATGCGATATGGCCGAGAAATGTAATTTTGATGTTAACTCCCAAACCGCTGCGCAGAAGTCAACCAAACTTCACCCAATAGTGTATTGTATCACATTCTAGTAGTTACATTTGAAAATTTCGTTCTAGGACATTTGGTTTGAGCGCAATCTTTAAACTTAGGTCAAAAAAGCCATTTAAGCCTTTTCACAGTGAGATCTATGCGATATGGCCGAGAAATGTAATTTTGATGTTAACTCCCAAACCGCTGCGCAGAAGTCAACCAAACTTCACCCAATAGTGTATTGTATCACAATCTAGTAGTTACATTTGAAAATTTTGTTCTAGGACATTTTGTTTGAACGCAATCATCAAACTTAATTAAAAAAGTCATTTAAGCCTTTTCACAGTGAGATCTATGCGATATGGCCGAGAAATGTAATTTTGATGTTAACTCCCAAACCGCTGCGCAGAAGTCAACCAAACTTCATCCAATAGTGTATTGTATCACAATCTAGTAGTTACATTTGAAAATTTTGTTCTAGGACATTTTGTTTGAACGCAATCATCAAACTTAATTAAAAAAGTCATTTAAGCCTTTTCACGGTGAGATCTATGCGATATGGCCGAGAAATGTAATTTTGATGTTAACTCCCAAACCGCTGCGCAGAAGTCAACCAAACTTCACCCAATAGTGTATTGTGTCACAATCTAGTAGTTACATTTGGAAATTTGGTTCTTGGACATTTGATTTGAGCGCAATCCTCAAACTTAGGTCAAAAAAGCCATTTAAGCCTTTTCACAGTGAGATCTATGCGATATGGCCGAGAAATGTAATTTTGATGTTAACTCCCAAACCGCTGCGCAGAAGTCAACCAAACTTCACCCAATAGTGTATTGTATCACAATCTAGTAGTTACATTTGAAAATTTCGTTCTAGGACATTTGGTTTGAGCGCAATCATTAAACTTAGGTCAAAAAAGCCATTTAAGCCTTTTCACAGTGAGATCTATGCGATATGGCCGAGAAATGTAATTTTGATGTTAACTCCCAAACCGCTGCGCAGAAGTCAACTAAACTTCACCCAATAGTGTATTGTATCACATTCTAGTAGTTACATTTGAAAATTTCGTTCTAGGACATTTGGTTTGAGCGCAATCATTAAACTTAATTAAAAAAGTCATTTAAGCCTTTTCACAGTGAGATCTATGCGATATGGCCGAGAAATGTAATTTTGATAACTCCCAAACCGCTGCGCAGAAGTCAACCAAACTTCACCCATTAGTGTATTGTATCACAATCTAGTAATTACATGTGGAAATTTGGTTCTAGGACATTTGATTTGAGCGCAATCCTCAAACTTAGGTCAAAAAAGCCATTTAAGCCTTTTCACAGTGAGATCTATGCGATATGGCCGAGAAATGTAATTTTGATGTTAACTCCCAAACCGCTGCGCAGAAGTCAACCAAACTTCACCCAATAGTGTATTGTATCACAATCTAGTAGTTACATTTGAAAATTTTGTTCTATGACATTTTGTTTGAAGGCAATCATCAAACTTAATTAAAAAAGTCATTTAAGCCTTTTCACAGTGAGATCTATGCGATATGGCCGAGAAATGTAATTTTGATGTTAACTCCCAAACCGCCTCGCAGAAGTCAACCAAACTTCACCCATTAGTGTGTTGTATCACAATCTAGTAGTTACATGTGGAAATTTGGTTATTGGACATTTGGTTTGAGCGCAATCATTAAACTTAGGTCAAAAAAGCCATTTAAGCCTTTTCACAGTGAGATCTATGCGATATGGCCGAGAAATGTAATTTTGATGTTAACTCCAAAACCGCTGCGCAGAAGTCAACCAAACTTCACCCAATAGTGTATTGTATCACAATCTAGTAGTTACATTTGAAAATTTTGTTCTAGGAAATTTTGTTTGAGCGCAATCATCAAACTTAATTAAAAAAGTCATTTAAGCCTTTTCACAGTGAGATCTATGCGATATGGCCGAGAAATGTAATTTTGATGTTAACTCCCAAACCTCTGCGCAGAAGTCAACCAAACTTCACCCATTAGTGTATTGTATCACAATCTAGTAGTTACATGTGGAAATTTGGTTCTAGGACATTTGATTTGAGCGCAATCCTCAAACTTAGGTCAAAAAAGCCATTTAAGCCTTTTCACAGTGAGATCTATGCGATATGGCCGAGAAATGTAATTTTGATGTTAACTCCCAAACCGCTGCGCAGAAGTCAACCAAACTTCACCCAATAGTGTATTGTATCACATTCTAGTAGTTACATTTGAAAATTTCGTTCTAGGACATTTGGTTTGAGCGCAATCTTTAAACTTAGGTCAAAAAAGCCATTTAAGCCTTTTCACAGTGAGATCTATGCGATATGGCCGAGAAATGTAATTTTGATGTTAACTCCCAAACCGCTGCGCAGAAGTCAACCAAACTTCACCCAATAGTGTATTGTATCACAATCTAGTAGTTACATTTGAAAATTTTGTTCTAGGACATTTTGTTTGAACGCAATCATCAAACTTAATTAAAAAAGTCATTTAAGCCTTTTCACAGTGAGATCTATGCGATATGGCCGAGAAATGTAATTTTGATGTTAACTCCCAAACCGCTGCGCAGAAGTCAACCAAACTTCATCCAATAGTGTATTGTATCACAATCTAGTAGTTACATTTGAAAATTTTGTTCTAGGACATTTTGTTTGAACGCAATCATCAAACTTAATTAAAAAAGTCATTTAAGCCTTTTCACGGTGAGATCTATGCGATATGGCCGAGAAATGTAATTTTGATGTTAACTCCCAAACCGCTGCGCAGAAGTCAACCAAACTTCACCCATTAGTGTATTGTATCACAATCTAGTAATTACATGTGGAAATTTGGTTCTAGGACATTTGATTTGAGCGCAATCCTCAAACTTAGGTCAAAAAAGCCATTTAAGCCTTTTCACAGTGAGATCTATGCGATATGGCCGAGAAATGTAATTTTGATGTTAACTCCCAAACCGCTGCGCAGAAGTCAACCAAACTTCACCCAATAGTGTATTGTATCACAATCTAGTAGTTACATTTGAAAATTTTGTTCTATGACATTTTGTTTGAACGCAATCATCAAACTTAATTAAAAAAGTCATTTAAGCCTTTTCACAGTGAGATCTATGCGATATGGCCGAGAAATGTAATTTTGATGTTAACTCCCAAACCGCCTCGCAGAAGTCAACCAAACTTCACCCATTAGTGTGTTGTATCACAATCTAGTAGTTACATGTGGAAATTTGGTTATTGGACATTTGGTTTGAGCGCAATCATTAAACTTAGGTCAAAAAAGCCATTTAAGCCTTTTCACAGTGAGATCTATGCGATATGGCCGAGAAATGTAATTTTGATGTTAACTCCAAAACCGCTGCGCAGAAGTCAACCAAACTTCACCCAATAGTGTATTGTATCACAATCTAGTAGTTACATTTGAAAATTTTGTTCTAGGAAATTTTGTTTGAGCGCAATCATCAAACTTAATTAAAAAAGTCATTTAAGCCTTTTCACAGTGAGATCTATGCGATATGGCCGAGAAATGTAATTTTGATGTTAACTCCCAAACCTCTGCGCAGAAGTCAACCAAACTTCACCCATTAGTGTATTGTATCACAATCTAGTAGTTACATGTGGAAATTTGGTTCTAGGACATTTGATTTGAGCGCAATCCTCAAACTTAGGTCAAAAAAGCCATTTAAGCCTTTTCACAGTGAGATCTATGCGATATGGCCGAGAAATGTAATTTTGATGTTAACTCCCAAACCGCTGCGCAGAAGTCAACCAAACTTCACCCAATAGTGTATTGTATCACATTCTAGTAGTTACATTTGAAAATTTCGTTCTAGGACATTTGGTTTGAGCGCAATCTTTAAACTTAGGTCAAAAAAGCCATTTAAGCCTTTTCACAGTGAGATCTATGCGATATGGCCGAGAAATGTAATTTTGATGTTAACTCCCAAACCGCTGCGCAGAAGTCAACCAAACTTCACCCAATAGTGTATTGTATCACAATCTAGTAGTTACATTTGAAAATTTTGTTCTAGGACATTTTGTTTGAACGCAATCATCAAACTTAATTAAAAAAGTCATTTAAGCCTTTTCACAGTGAGATCTATGCGATATGGCCGAGAAATGTAATTTTGATGTTAACTCCCAAACCGCTGCGCAGAAGTCAACCAAACTTCATCCAATAGTGTATTGTATCACAATCTAGTAGTTACATTTGAAAATTTTGTTCTAGGACATTTTGTTTGAACGCAATCATCAAACTTAATTAAAAAAGTCATTTAAGCCTTTTCACGGTGAGATCTATGCGATATGGCCGAGAAATGTAATTTTGATGTTAACTCCCAAACCGCTGCGCAGAAGTCAACCAAACTTCACCCAATAGTGTATTGTATCACATTCTAGTAGTTACATTTGAAAATTTCGTTCTAGGACATTTGGTTTGAGCGCAATCATTAAACTTAGGTCAAAAAAGCCATTTAAGCCTTTTCACAGTGAGATCTATGCGATATGGCCGAGAAATGTAATTTTGATGTTAACTGCCAAACCGCTGCGCAGAAGTCAACTAAACTTCACCCAATAGTGTATTGTATCACATTCTAGTAGTTACATTTGAAAATTTCGTTCTAGGACATTTGGTTTGAGCGCAATCATTAAACTTAGGTCAAAAAAGCCATTTAAGCCTTTTCACAGTGAGATCTATGCGATATGGCCGAGAAATGTAATTTTGATGTTAACTCCCAAACCGCTGCGCAGAAGTCAACCAAACTTCACCCAATAGTGTATTGTATCACAATCTAGTAGTTACATTTGAAAATTTTGTTCTAGGACATTTTGTTTGAACGCAATCATCAAACTTAATTAAAAAAGTCATTTAAGCCTTTTCACGGTGAGATCTATGCGATATGGCCGAGAAATGTAATTTTGATGTTAACTCCCAAACCGCTGCGCAGAAGTCAACCAAACTTCACCCAATAGTGTATTGTATCACATTCTAGTAGTTACATTTGAAAATTTCGTTCTAGGACATTTGGTTTGAGCGCAATCATTAAACTTAGGTCAAAAAAGCCATTTAAGCCTTTTCACAGTGAGATCTATGCGATATGGCCGAGAAATGTAATTTTGATGTTAACTCCCAAACCGCTGCGCAGAAGTCAACTAAACTTCACCCAATAGTGTATTGTATCACATTCTAGTAGTTACATTTGAAAATTTCGTTCTAGGACATTTGGTTTGAGCGCAATCATTAAACTTAATTAAAAAAGTCATTTAAGCCTTTTCACAGTGAGATCTATGCGATATGGCCGAGAAATGTAATTTTGATGTTAACTCCCAAACCGCTGCGCAGAAGTCAACCAAACTTCACCCATTAGTGTATTGTATCACAATCTAGTAATTACATGTGGAAATTTGGTTCTAGGACATTTGATTTGAGCGCAATCCTCAAACTTAGGTCAAAAAAGCCATTTAAGCCTTTTCACAGTGAGATCTATGCGATATGGCCGAGAAATGTAATTTTGATGTTAACTCCCAAACCGCTGCGCAGAAGTCAACCAAACTTCACCCAATAGTGTATTGTATCACAATCTAGTAGTTACATTTGAAAATTTTGTTCTAGGACATTTTTTTTGAACGCAATCATCAAACTTAATTAAAAAAGTCATTTAAGCCTTTTCACAGTGAGATCTATGCGATATGGCCGAGAAATGTAATTTTGATGTTAACTCCCAAACCGCTGCGCAGAAGTCAACCAAACTTCATCCAATAGTGTATTGTATCACAATCTAGTAGTTACATTTGAAAATTTTGTTCTAGGACATTTTGTTTGAACGCAATCATCAAACTTAATTAAAAAAGTCATTTAAGCCTTTTCACGGTGAGATCTATGCGATATGGCCGAGAAATGTAATTTTGATGTTAACTCCCAAACCGCTGCGCAGAAGTCAACCAAACTTCACCCATTAGTGTATTGTATCACAATCTAGTAATTACATGTGGAAATTTGGTTCTAGGACATTTGATTTGAGCGCAATCCTCAAACTTAGGTCAAAAAAGCCATTTAAGCCTTTTCACAGTGAGATCTATGCGATATGGCCGAGAAATGTAATTTTGATGTTAACTCCCAAACCGCTGCGCAGAAGTCAACCAAACTTCACCCAATAGTGTATTGTATCACAATCTAGTAGTTACAATTGAAAATTTTGTTCTATGACATTTTGTTTGAACGCAATCATCAAACTTAATTAAAAAAGTCATTTAAGCCTTTTCACAGTGAGATCTATGCGATATGGCCGAGAAATGTAATTTTGATGTTAACTCCCAAACCGCCTCGCAGAAGTCAACCAAACTTCACCCATTAGTGTGTTGTATCACAATCTAGTAGTTACATGTGGAAATTTGGTTATTGGACATTTGGTTTGAGCGCAATCATTAAACTTAGGTCAAAAAAGCCATTTAAGCCTTTTCACAGTGAGATCTATGCGATATGGCCGAGAAATGTAATTTTGATGTTAACTCCAAAACCGCTGCGAAAAAGTCAACCAAACTTCACCCAATAGTGTATTGTATCACAATCTAGTAGTTACATTTGAAAATTTTGTTCTAGGAAATTTTGTTTGAGCGCAATCATCAAACTTAATTAAAAAAGTCATTTAAGCCTTTTCACAGTGAGATCTATGCGATATGGCCGAGAAATGTAATTTTGATGTTAACTCCCAAACCTCTGCGCAGAAGTCAACCAAACTTCACCCATTAGTGTATTGTATCACAATCTAGTAGTTACATGTGGAAATTTGGTTCTAGGACATTTGATTTGAGCGCAATCCTCAAACTTAGGTCAAAAAAGCCATTTAAGCCTTTTCACAGTGAGATCTATGCGATATGGCCGAGAAATGTAATTTTGATGTTAACTCCCAAACCGCTGCGCAGAAGTCAACCAAACTTCACCCAATAGTGTATTGTATCACATTCTAGTAGTTACATTTGAAAATTTCGTTCTAGGACATTTGGTTTGAGCGCAATCTTTAAACTTAGGTCAAAAAAGCCATTTAAGCCTTTTCACAGTGAGATCTATGCGATATGGCCGAGAAATGTAATTTTGATGTTAACTCCCAAACCGCTGCGCAGAAGTCAACCAAACTTCACCCAATAGTGTATTGTATCACAATCTAGTAGTTACATTTGAAAATTTTGTTCTAGGACATTTTGTTTGAACGCAATCATCAAACTTAATTAAAAAAGTCATTTAAGCCTTTTCACAGTGAGATCTATGCGATATGGCCGAGAAATGTAATTTTGATGTTAACTCCCAAACCGCTGCGCAGAAGTCAACCAAACTTCATCCAATAGTGTATTGTATCACAATCTAGTAGTTACATTTGAAAATTTTGTTCTAGGACATTTTGTTTGAACGCAATCATCAAACTTAATTAAAAAAGTCATTTAAGCCTTTTCACGGTGAGATCTATGCGATATGGCCGAGAAATGTAATTTTGATGTTAACTCCCAAACCGCTGCGCAGAAGTCAACCAAACTTCACCCAATAGTGTATTGTATCACATTCTAGTAGTTACATTTGAAAATTTCGTTCTAGGACATTTGGTTTGAGCGCAATCATTAAACTTAGGTCAAAAAAGCCATTTAAGCCTTTTCACAGTGAGATCTATGCGATATGGCCGAGAAATGTAATTTTGATGTTAACTCCCAAACCGCTGCGCAGAAGTCAACTAAACTTCACCCAATAGTGTATTGTATCACATTCTAGTAGTTACATTTGAAAATTTCGTTCTAGGACATTTGGTTTGAGCGCAATCATTAAACTTAGGTCAAAAAAGCCATTTAAGCCTTTTCACAGTGAGATCTATGCGATATGGCCGAGAAATGTAATTTTGATGTTAACTCCCAAACCGCTGCGCAGAAGTCAACCAAACTTCACCCAATAGTGTATTGTATCACAATCTAGTAGTTACATTTGAAAATTTTGTTCTAGGACATTTTGTTTGAACGCAATCATCAAACTTAATTAAAAAAGTCATTTAAGCCTTTTCACGGTGAGATCTATGCGATATGGCCGAGAAATGTAATTTTGATGTTAACTCCCAAACCGCTGCGCAGAAGTCAACCAAACTTCACCCAATAGTGTATTGTATCACATTCTAGTAGTTACATTTGAAAATTTCGTTCTAGGACATTTGGTTTGAGCGCAATCATTAAACTTAGGTCAAAAAAGCCATTTAAGCCTTTTCACAGTGAGATCTATGCGATATGGCCGAGAAATGTAATTTTGATGTTAACTCCCAAACCGCTGCGCAGAAGTCAACTAAACTTCACCCAATAGTGTATTGTATCACATTCTAGTAGTTACATTTGAAAATTTCGTTCTAGGACATTTGGTTTGAGCGCAATCATTAAACTTAATTAAAAAAGTCATTTAAGCCTTTTCACAGTGAGATCTATGCGATATGGCCGAGAAATGTAATTTTGATGTTAACTCCCAAACCGCTGCGCAGAAGTCAACCAAACTTCACCCATTAGTGTATTGTATCACAATCTAGTAATTACATGTGGAAATTTGGTTCTAGGACATTTGATTTGAGCGCAATCCTCAAACTTAGGTCAAAAAAGCCATTTAAGCCTTTTCACAGTGAGATCTATGCGATATGGCCGAGAAATGTAATTTTGATGTTAACTCCCAAACCGCTGCGCAGAAGTCAACCAAACTTCACCCAATAGTGTATTGTATCACAATCTAGTAGTTACATTTGAAAATTTTGTTCTAGGACATTTTTTTTGAACGCAATCATCAAACTTAATTAAAAAAGTCATTTAAGCCTTTTCACAGTGAGATCTATGCGATATGGCCGAGAAATGTAATTTTGATGTTAACTCCCAAACCGCTGCGCAGAAGTCAACCAAACTTCACCCATTATTGTATTGTATCACAATCTAGTAGTTACATTTGAAAATTTTGTTCTAGGACATTTTGTTTGAACGCAATCATCAAACTTAATTAAAAAAGTCATTTAAGCCTTTTCACGGTGAGATCTATGCGATATGGCCGAGAAATGTAATTTTGATGTTAACTCCCAAACCGCTGCGCAGAAGTCAACCAAACTTCACCCATTAGTGTATTGTATCACAATCTAGTAATTACATGTGGAAATTTGGTTCTAGGACATTTGATTTGAGCGCAATCCTCAAACTTAGGTCAAAAAAGCCATTTAAGCCTTTTCACAGTGAGATCTATGCGATATGGCCGAGAAATGTAATTTTGATGTTAACTCCCAAACCGCTGCGCAGAAGTCAACCAAACTTCACCCAATAGTGTATTGTATCACAATCTAGTAGTTACATTTGAAAATTTTGTTCTATGACATTTTGTTTGAACGCAATCATCAAACTTAATTAAAAAAGTCATTTAAGCCTTTTCACAGTGAGATCTATGCGATATGGCCGAGAAATGTAATTTTGATGTTAACTCCCAAACCGCCTCGCAGAAGTCAACCAAACTTCACCCATTAGTGTGTTGTATCACAATCTAGTAGTTACATGTGGAAATTTGGTTATTGGACATTTGGTTTGAGCGCAATCATTAAACTTAGGTCAAAAAAGCCATTTAAGCCTTTTCACAGTGAGATCTATGCGATATGGCCGAGAAATGTAATTTTGATGTTAACTCCAAAACCGCTGCGAAAAAGTCAACCAAACTTCACCCAATAGTGTATTGTATCACAATCTAGTAGTTACATTTGAAAATTTTGTTCTAGGAAATTTTGTTTGAGCGCAATCATCAAACTTAATTAAAAAAGTCATTTAAGCCTTTTCACAGTGAGATCTATGCGATATGGCCGAGAAATGTAATTTTGATGTTAACTCCCAAACCTCTGCGCAGAAGTCAACCAAACTTCACCCATTAGTGTATTGTATCACAATCTAGTAGTTACATGTGGAAATTTGGTTCTAGGACATTTGATTTGAGCGCAATCCTCAAACTTAGGTCAAAAAAGCCATTTAAGCCTTTTCACAGTGAGATCTATGCGATATGGCCGAGAAATGTAATTTTGATGTTAACTCCCAAACCGCTGCGCAGAAGTCAACCAAACTTCACCCAATAGTGTATTGTATCACATTCTAGTAGTTACATTTGAAAATTTCGTTCTAGGACATTTGGTTTGAGCGCAATCTTTAAACTTAGGTCAAAAAAGCCATTTAAGCCTTTTCACAGTGAGATCTATGCGATATGGCCGAGAAATGTAATTTTGATGTTAACTCCCAAACCGCTGCGCAGAAGTCAACCAAACTTCACCCAATAGTGTATTGTATCACAATCTAGTAGTTACATTTGAAAATTTTGTTCTAGGACATTTTGTTTGAACGCAATCATCAAACTTAATTAAAAAAGTCATTTAAGCCTTTTCACAGTGAGATCTATGCGATATGGCCGAGAAATGTAATTTTGATGTTAACTCCCAAACCGCTGCGCAGAAGTCAACCAAACTTCATCCAATAGTGTATTGTATCACAATCTAGTAGTTACATTTGAAAATTTTGTTCTAGGACATTTTGTTTGAACGCAATCATCAAACTTAATTAAAAAAGTCATTTAAGCCTTTTCACGGTGAGATCTATGCGATATGGCCGAGAAATGTAATTTTGATGTTAACTCCCAAACCGCTGCGCAGAAGTCAACCAAACTTCACCCAATAGTGTATTGTATCACATTCTAGTAGTTACATTTGAAAATTTCGTTCTAGGACATTTGGTTTGAGCGCAATCATTAAACTTAGGTCAAAAAAGCCATTTAAGCCTTTTCACAGTGAGATCTATGCGATATGGCCGAGAAATGTAATTTTGATGTTAACTCCCAAACCGCTGCGCAGAAGTCAACTAAACTTCACCCAATAGTGTATTGTATCACATTCTAGTAGTTACATTTGAAAATTTCGTTCTAGGACATTTGGTTTGAGCGCAATCATTAAACTTAGGTCAAAAAAGCCATTTAAGCCTTTTCACAGTGAGATCTATGCGATATGGCCGAGAAATGTAATTTTGATGTTAACTCCCAAACCGCTGCGCAGAAGTCAACCAAACTTCACCCAATAGTGTATTGTATCACAATCTAGTAGTTACATTTGAAAATTTTGTTCTAGGAAATTTTGTTTGAGCGCAATCATCAAACTTAATTAAAAAAGTCATTTAAGCCTTTTCACAGTGAGATCTATGCGATATGGCCGAGAAATGTAATTTTGATGTTAACTCTTAAACCGCTGCGCAGAAATCAACCAAACTTCACCCATTAGTGTATTGTATCACAATCTAGTAGTTACATGTGAAAATTTGGTTCTAGGACATTTGATTTGAGCGCAATCCTCAAACTTAGGTCAAAAAAGCCATTTAAGCCTTTTCACAGTGAGATCTATGCGATATGGCCGAGAAATGTAATTTTGATGTTAACTCCCAAACCGCTGCGCAGAAGTCAACCAAACTTCACCCAATAGTGTATTGTATCACAATCTAGTAGTTACATTTGGAAATTTGATTCTTGGACATTTGATTTGAGCGCAATCCTCAAACTTAGGTCAAAAAAGCCATTTAAGCCTTTTCACAGTGAGATCTATGCGATATGGCCGAGAAATGTAATTTTGATGTTAACTCCCAAACCGCTGCGCAGAAGTCAACCAAACTTCACCCAATAGTGTATTGTATCACATTCTAGTAGTTACATTTGAAAATTTCGTTCTAGGACATTTGGTTTGAGCGCAATCCTCAAACTTAGGTCAAAAAAGCCATTTAAGCCTTTTCACAGTGAGATCTATGCGATATGGCCGAGAAATGTAATTTTGATGTTAACTCCCAAACCGCTGCGCAGAAGTCAACCAAACTTCACCCAATAGTGTATTGTATCACAATCTAGTAGTTACATTTGAAAATTTTGTTCTAGGAAATTTTGTTTGAGCGCAATCATCAAACTTAATTAAAAAAGTCATTTAAGCCTTTTCACAGTGAGATCTATGCGATATGGCCGAGAAATGTAATTTTGATGTTAACTCCCAAACCGCTGCGCAGAAGTTAACCAAACTTCACCCATTAGTGTATTTTATCACAATCTAGTAGTTACATGTGGAAATTTGGTTCTAGGACATTTGATTTGAGCGCAATCCTCAAACTTAGGTCAAAAAAGCCATTTAAGCCTTTTCACAGTGAGATCTATGCGATATGGCCGAGAAATGTAATTTTGATGTTAACTCCCAAACCGCTGCGCAGAAGTCAACCAAACTTCACCCAATAGTGTATTGTATCACATTCTAGTAGTTACATTTGAAAATTTCGTTCTAGGACATTTGGTTTGAGCGCAATCCTCAAACTTAGGTCAAAAAAGCCATTTAAGCCTTTTCACAGTGAGATCTATGCGATATGGCCGAGAAATGTAATTTTGATGTTAACTCCCAAACCGCTGCGCAGAAGTCAACCAAACTTCACCCAATAGTGTATTGTATCACAATCTAGTAGTTACATTTGAAAATTTTGTTCTAGGAAATTTTGTTTGAGCGCAATCATCAAACTTAGGTCAAAAAAGCCATTTAAGCCTTTTCACAGTGAGATCTATGCGATATGGCCGAGAAATGTAATTTTGATGTTAACTCCCAAACCGCTGCGCAGAAGTCAACCAAACTTCACCCAATAGTGTATTGTATCACAATCTAGTAGTTACATTTAAAAATTTTGTTCTAGGACATTTTGTTTGAACGCAATCATCAAACTTAATTAAAAAAGTCATTTAAGCCTTTTCACAGTGAGATCTATGCGATATGGCCGAGAAATGTAATTTTGATGTTAACTCCCAAACCGCTGCGCAGAAGTCAACCAAACTTCACCCATTAGTGTATTGTATCACAATCTAGTAGTTACATGTGGAAATTTGGTTATAGGACATTTGATTTGAGCGCAATCCTCAAACTTAGGTCAAAAAAGCCATTTAAGCCTTTTCACAGTGAGATCTATGCGATATGGCCGAGAAATGTAATTTTGATGTTAACTCCCAAACCGCTGCGCAGAAGTCAACCAAACTTCACCCAATAGTGTATTGTATCACAATCTAGTAGTTACATTTGAAAATTTTGTTCTAGGAAATTTTGTTTGAGCGCAATCATCAAACTTAATTAAAAAAGTCATTTAAGCCTTTTCACAGTGAGATCTATGCGATATGGCCGAGAAATGTAATTTTGATGTTAACTCCCAAACCGCTGCGCAGAAGTCAACCAAACTTCACCCATTAGTGTATTTTATCACAATCTAGTAGTTACATGTGGAAATTTGGTTCTAGGACATTTGATTTGAGCGCAATCCTCAAACTTAGGTCAAAAAAGCCATTTAAGCCTTTTCACAGTGAGATCTATGCGATATGGCCGAGAAATGTAATTTTGATGTTAACTCCCAAACCGCTGCGCAGAAGTCAACCAAACTTCACCCAATAGTGTATTGTATCACATTCTAGTAGTTACATTTGAAAATTTCGTTCTAGGACATTTGGTTTGAGCGCAATCCTCAAACTTAGGTCAAAAAAGCCATTTAAGCCTTTTCACAGTGAGATCTATGCGATATGGCCGAGAAATGTAATTTTGATGTTAACTCCCAAACCGCTGCGCAGAAGTCAACCAAACTTCACCCAATAGTGTATTGTATCACATTCTAGTAGTTACATTTGAAAATTTCGTTCTAGGACATTTGGTTTGAGCGCAATCCTCAAACTTAGGTCAAAAAAGTCATTTAAGCCTTTTCACAGTGAGATCTATGCGATATGGCCGAGAAATGTAATTTTGATGTTAACTCCCAAACCGCTGCGCAGAAGTCAACCAAACTTCACCCAATAGTGTATTGTATCACAATCTAGTAGTTACATTTAAAAATTTTGTTCTAGGACATTTTGTTTGAACGCAATCATCAAACTTAATTAAAAAAGTCATTTAAGCCTTTTCACAGTGAGATCTATGCGATATGGCCGAGAAATGTAATTTTGATGTTAACTCCCAAACCGCTGCGCAGAAGTCAACCAAACTTCACCCAATAGTGTATTGTATCACAATCTAGTAGTTAAATTTAAAATTTTGTTCTAGGAAATTTTGTTTGAGCGCAATCATCAAACTTAATTAAAAAAGTCATTTAAGCCTTTTCACAGTGAGATCTATGCGATATGGCCGAGAAATGTAATTTTGATGTTAACTCCCAAACCGCTGCGCAGAAGTCAACCAAACTTCACCCATTAGTGTATTTTATCACAATCTAGTAGTTACATGTGGAAATTTGGTTCTAGGACATTTGATTTGAGCGCAATCCTCAAACTTAGGTCAAAAAAGCCATTTAAGCCTTTTCACAGTGAGATCTATGCGATATGGCCGAGAAATGTAATTTTGATGTTAACTCCCAAACCGCTGCGCAGAAGTCAACCAAACTTCACCCAATAGTGTATTGTATCACATTCTAGTAGTTACATTTGAAAATTTCGTTCTAGGACATTTGGTTTGAGCGCAATCCTCAAACTTAGGTCAAAAAAGTCATTTAAGCCTTTTCACAGTGAGATCTATGCGATATGGCCGAGAAATGTAATTTTGATGTTAACTCCCAAACCGCTGCGCAGAAGTCAACCAAACTTCACCCAATAGTGTATTGTATCACAATCTAGTAGTTACATTTAAAAATTTTGTTCTAGGACATTTTGTTTGAACGCAATCATCAAACTTAATTAAAAAAGTCATTTAAGCCTTTTCACAGTGAGATCTATGCGATATGGCCGAGAAATGTAATTTTGATGTTAACTCCCAAACCGCTGCGCAGAAGTCAACCAAACTTCACCCATTAGTGTATTGTATCACAATCTAGTAGTTACATGTGGAAATTTGGTTCTAGGACATTTGATTTGAGCGCAATCCTCAAACTTAGATCAAAAAAGCCATTTAAGCCTTTTCACAGTGAGATCTATGCGATATGGCCGAGAAATGTAATTTTGATGTTAACTCCCAAACCGCTGCGCAGAAGTCAACCAAACTTCACCCAATAGTGTATTGTATCACAATCTAGTAGTTACATTTGAAAATTTTGTTCTAGGAAATTTTGTTTGAGCGCAATCATCAAACTTAATTAAAAAAGTCATTTAAGCCTTTTCACAGTGAGATCTATGCGATATGGCCGAGAAATGTAATTTTGATGTTAACTCCCAAACCGCTGCGCAGAAGTCAACCAAACTTCACCCATTAGTGTATTTTATCACAATCTAGTAGTTACATGTGGAAATTTGGTTCTAGGACATTTGATTTGAGCGCAATCCTCAAACTTAGGTCAAAAAAGCCATTTAAGCCTTTTCACAGTGAGATCTATGCGATATGGCCGAGAAATGTAATTTTGATGTTAACTCCCAAACCGCTGCGCAGAAGTCAACCAAACTTCACCCAATAGTGTATTGTATCACATTCTAGTAGTTACATTTGAAAATTTGGTTCTAGGACATTTGATTTGAGCGCAATCCTCAAACTTAGGTCAAAAAAGCCATTTAAGCCTTTTCACAGTGAGATCTATGCGATATGGCCGAGAAATGTAATTTTGATGTTAACTCCCAAACCGCTGCGCAGAAGTCAACCAAACTTCACCCAATAGTGTATTGTATCACAATCTAGTAGTTACATTTAAAAATTTTGTTCTAGGAAATTTTGTTTGAACGCAATCATCAAACTTAATTAAAAAAGTCATTTAAGCCTTTTCACAGTGAGATCTATGCGATATGGCCGAGAAATGTAATTTTGATGTTAACTCCCAAACCGCTGCGCAGAAGTCAACCAAACTTCACCCAATAGTGTATTGTATCACAATCTAGTAGTTACATTTAAAAATTTTGTTCTAGGACATTTTGTTTGAACGCAATCATCAAACTTAATTAAAAAAGTCATTTAAGCCTTTTCACAGTGAGATCTATGCGATATGGCCGAGAAATGTAATTTTGATGTTAACTCCCAAACCGCTGCGCAGAAGTCAACCAAACTTCACCCATTAGTGTATTGTATCACAATCTAGTAGTTACATGTGGAAATTTGGTTCTAGGACATTTGATTTGAGCGCAATCCTCAAACTTAGGTCAAAAAAGCCATTTAAGCCTTTTCACAGTGAGATCTATGCGATATGGCCGAGAAATGTAATTTTGATGTTAACTCCCAAACCGCTGCGCAGAAGTCAACCAAACTTCACCCAATAGTGTATTGTATCACATTCTAGTAGTTACATTTGAAAATTTCGTTCTAGGACATTTGGTTTGAGCGCAATCCTCAAACTTAGGTCAAAAAAGCCATTTAAGCCTTTTCACAGTGAGATCTATGCGATATGGCCGAGAAATGTAATTTTGATGTTAACTCCCAAACCGCTGCGCAGAAGTCAACCAAACTTCACCCAATAGTGTATTGTATCACATTCTAGTAGTTACATTTGAAAATTTCGTTCTAGGACATTTGGTTTGAGCGCAATCCTCAAACTTAGGTCAAAAAAGTCATTTAAGCCTTTTCACAGTGAGATCTATGCGATATGGCCGAGAAATGTAATTTTGATGTTAACTCCCAAACCGCTGCGCAGAAGTCAACCAAACTTCACCCAATAGTGTATTGTATCACAATCTAGTAGTTACATTTAAAAATTTTGTTCTAGGACATTTTGTTTGAACGCAATCATCAAACTTAATTAAAAAAGTCATTTAAGCCTTTTCACAGTGAGATCTATGCGATATGGCCGAGAAATGTAATTTTGATGTTAACTCCCAAACCGCTGCGCAGAAGTCAACCAAACTTCACCCAATAGTGTATTGTATCACAATCTAGTAGTTAAATTTAAAATTTTGTTCTAGGAAATTTTGTTTGAGCGCAATCATCAAACTTAATTAAAAAAGTCATTTAAGCCTTTTCACAGTGAGATCTATGCGATATGGCCGAGAAATGTAATTTTGATGTTAACTCCCAAACCGCTGCGCAGAAGTCAACCAAACTTCACCCATTAGTGTATTTTATCACAATCTAGTAGTTACATGTGGAAATTTGGTTCTAGGACATTTGATTTGAGCGCAATCCTCAAACTTAGGTCAAAAAAGCCATTTAAGCCTTTTCACAGTGAGATCTATGCGATATGGCCGAGAAATGTAATTTTGATGTTAACTCCCAAACCGCTGCGCAGAAGTCAACCAAACTTCACCCAATAGTGTATTGTATCACATTCTAGTAGTTACATTTGAAAATTTCGTTCTAGGACATTTGGTTTGAGCGCAATCCTCAAACTTAGGTCAAAAAAGTCATTTAAGCCTTTTCACAGTGAGATCTATGCGATATGGCCGAGAAATGTAATTTTGATGTTAACTCCCAAACCGCTGCGCAGAAGTCAACCAAACTTCACCCAATAGTGTATTGTATCACAATCTAGTAGTTACATTTAAAAATTTTGTTCTAGGACATTTTGTTTGAACGCAATCATCAAACTTAATTAAAAAAGTCATTTAAGCCTTTTCACAGTGAGATCTATGCGATATGGCCGAGAAATGTAATTTTGATGTTAACTCCCAAACCGCTGCGCAGAAGTCAACCAAACTTCACCCATTAGTGTATTGTATCACAATCTAGTAGTTACATGTGGAAATTTGGTTCTAGGACATTTGATTTGAGCGCAATCCTCAAACTTAGATCAAAAAAGCCATTTAAGCCTTTTCACAGTGAGATCTATGCGATATGGCCGAGAAATGTAATTTTGATGTTAACTCCCAAACCGCTGCGCAGAAGTCAACCAAACTTCACCCAATAGTGTATAGTATCACAATCTAGTAGTTACATTTGAAAATTTTGTTCTAGGAAATTTTGTTTGAGCGCAATCATCAAACTTAATTAAAAAAGTCATTTAAGCCTTTTCACAGTGAGATCTATGCGATATGGCCGAGAAATGTAATTTTGATGTTAACTCCCAAACCGCTGCGCAGAAGTCAACCAAACTTCACCCATTAGTGTATTTTATCACAATCTAGTAGTTACATGTGGAAATTTGGTTCTAGGACATTTGATTTGAGCGCAATCCTCAAACTTAGGTCAAAAAAGCCATTTAAGCCTTTTCACAGTGAGATCTATGCGATATGGCCGAGAAATGTAATTTTGATGTTAACTCCCAAACCGCTGCGCAGAAGTCAACCAAACTTCACCCAATAGTGTATTGTATCACATTCTAGTAGTTACATTTGAAAATTTCGTTCTAGGACATTTGGTTTGAGCGCAATCCTCAAACTTAGGTCAAAAAAGCCATTTAAGCCTTTTCACAGTGAGATCTATGCGATATGGCCGAGAAATGTAATTTTGATGTTAACTCCCAAACCGCTGCGCAGAAGTCAACCAAACTTCACCCAATAGTGTATTGTATCACAATCTAGTAGTTACATTTGAAAATTTTGTTCTAGGACATTTTGTTTGAACGCAATCATCAAACTTAATTAAAAAAGTCATTTAAGCCTTTTCACAGTGAGATCTATGCGATATGGCCGAGAAATGTAATTTTGATGTTTACTCCCAAACCGCTGCGCAGAAGTCAACCAAACTTCACCCAATAGTGTATTGTATCACAATCTAGTAGTTACATTTGAAAATTTTGTTCTAGGACATTTTGTTTGAGCGCAATCCTCAAACTTAGGTCAAAAAAGCCATTTAAGCCTTTTCACAGTGAGATCTATGCGATATGGCCGAGAAATGTAATTTTGATGTTAACTCCCAAACCGCTGCGCAGAAGTCAACCAAACTTCACCCAATAGTGTATTGTATCACAATCTAGTAGTTACATTTGAAAATTTTGTTCTAGGACATTTTGTTTGAACGCAATCATCAAACTTAATTAAAAAAGTCATTTAAGCCTTTTCACAGTGAGATCTATGCGATATGGCCGAGAAATGTAATTTTGATGTTAACTCCCAAACCGCTGCGCAGAAGTCAACCAAACTTCACCCAATAGTGTATTGTATCACAATCTAGTAGTTACATTTGAAAATTTTGTTCTAGGAAATTTTGTTTGAGCGCAATCATCAAACTTAATTAAAAAAGTCATTTAAGCCTTTTCACAGTGAGATCTATGCGATATGGCCGAGAAATGTAATTTTGATGTTAACTCCCAAACCGCTGCGCAGAAGTCAACCAAACTTCACCCATTAGTGTATTTTATCACAATCTAGTAGTTACATGTGGAAATTTGGTTCTAGGACATTTGATTTGAGCGCAATCCTCAAACTTAGGTCAAAAAAGCCATTTAAGCCTTTTCACAGTGAGATCTATGCGATATGGCCGAGAAATGTAATTTTGATGTTAACTCCCAAACCGCTGCGCAGAAGTCAACCAAACTTCACCCAATAGTGTATTGTATCACAATCTAGTAGTTACATTTAAAAATTTTGTTCTAGGACATTTTGTTTGAACGCAATCATCAAACTTAATTAAAAAAGTCATTTAAGCCTTTTCACAGTGAGATCTATGCGATATGGCCGAGAAATGTAATTTTGATGTTAACTCCCAAACCGCTGCGCAGAAGTCAACCAAACTTCACCCATTAGTGTATTGTATCACAATCTAGTAGTTACATGTGGAAATTTGGTTATAGGACATTTGATTTGAGCGCAATCCTCAAACTTAGGTCAAAAAAGCCATTTAAGCCTTTTCACAGTGAGATCTATGCGATATGGCCGAGAAATGTAATTTTGATGTTAACTCCCAAACCGCTGCGCAGAAGTCAACCAAACTTCACCCAATAGTGTATTGTATCACAATCTAGTAGTTACATTTGAAAATTTTGTTCTAGGAAATTTTGTTTGAGCGCAATCATCAAACTTAATTAAAAAAGTCATTTAAGCCTTTTCACAGTGAGATCTATGCGATATGGCCGAGAAATGTAATTTTGATGTTAACTCCCAAACCGCTGCGCAGAAGTCAACCAAACTTCACCCATTAGTGTATTTTATCACAATCTAGTAGTTACATGTGGAAATTTGGTTCTAGGACATTTGATTTGAGCGCAATCATCAAACTTAGGTCAAAAAAGCCATTTAAGCCTTTTCACAGTGAGATCTATGCGATATGGCCGAGAAATGTAATTTTGATGTTCACTCCCAAACCGCTGCGCAGAAGTCAACCAAACTTCACCCAATAGTGTATTGTATCACAATCTAGTAGTTACATTTGAAAATTTTGTTCTAGGAAATTTTGTTTGAGCGCAATCATCAAACTTAATTAAAAAAGTCATTTAAGCCTTTTCACAGTGAGATCTATGCGATATGGCCGAGAAATGTAATTTTGATGTTAACTCCCAAACCGCTGCGCAGAAGTCAACCAAACTTCACCCATTAGTGTATTTTATCACAATCTAGTAGTTACAAATGGAAATTTGGTTCTAGGACATTTGATTTGAGCGCAATCCTCAAACTTAGGTCAAAAAAGCCATTTAAGCCTTTTCACAGTGAGATCTATGCGATATGGCCGAGAAATGTAATTTTGATGTTAACTCCCAAACCGCTGCGCAGAAGTCAACCAAACTTCACCCAATAATGTATTGTATCACATTCTAGTAGTTACATTTGAAAATTTCGTTCTAGGACATTTGGTTTGAGCGCAATCCTCAAACTTAGGTCAAAAAAGCCATTTAAGCCTTTTCACAGTGAGATCTATGCGATATGGCCGAGAAATGTAATTTTGATGTTAACTCCCAAACCGCTGCGCAGAAGTCAACCAAACTTCACCCAATAGTGTATTGTATCACAATCTAGTAGTTACATTTGAAAATTTTGTTCTAGGAAATTTTGTTTGAGCGCAATCATCAAACTTAATTAAAAAAGTCATTTAAGCCTTTTCACAGTGAGATCTATGCGATATGGCCGAGAAATGTAATTTTGATGTTAACTCCCAAACCGCTGCGCAGAAGTTAACCAAACTTCACCCATTAGTGTATTTTATCACAATCTAGTAGTTACATGTGGAAATTTGGTTCTAGGACATTTGATTTGAGCGCAATCCTCAAACTTAGGTCAAAAAAGCCATTTAAGCCTTTTCACAGTGAGATCTATGCGATATGGCCGAGAAATGTAATTTTGATGTTAACTCCCAAACCGCTGCGCAGAAGTCAACCAAACTTCACCCAATAGTGTATTGTATCACATTCTAGTAGTTACATTTGAAAATTTCGTTCTAGGACATTTGGTTTGAGCGCAATCCTCAAACTTAGGTCAAAAAAGCCATTTAAGCCTTTTCACAGTGAGATCTATGCGATATGGCCGAGAAATGTAATTTTGATGTTAACTCCCAAACCGCTGCGCAGAAGTCAACCAAACTTCACCCAATAGTGTATTGTATCACAATCTAGTAGTTACATTTGAAAATTTTGTTCTAGGAAATTTTGTTTGAGCGCAATCATCAAACTTAGGTCAAAAAAGCCATTTAAGCCTTTTCACAGTGAGATCTATGCGATATGGCCGAGAAATGTAATTTTGATGTTAACTCCCAAACCGCTGCGCAGAAGTCAACCAAACTTCACCCAATAGTGTATTGTATCACAATCTAGTAGTTACATTTAAAAATTTTGTTCTAGGACATTTTGTTTGAACGCAATCATCAAACTTAATTAAAAAAGTCATTTAAGCCTTTTCACAGTGAGATCTATGCGATATGGCCGAGAAATGTAATTTTGATGTTAACTCCCAAACCGCTGCGCAGAAGTCAACCAAACTTCACCCATTAGTGTATTGTATCACAATCTAGTAGTTACATGTGGAAATTTGGTTATAGGACATTTGATTTGAGCGCAATCCTCAAACTTAGGTCAAAAAAGCCATTTAAGCCTTTTCACAGTGAGATCTATGCGATATGGCCGAGAAATGTAATTTTGATGTTAACTCCCAAACCGCTGCGCAGAAGTCAACCAAACTTCACCCAATAGTGTATTGTATCACAATCTAGTAGTTACATTTGAAAATTTTGTTCTAGGAAATTTTGTTTGAGCGCAATCATCAAACTTAATTAAAAAAGTCATTTAAGCCTTTTCACAGTGAGATCTATGCGATATGGCCGAGAAATGTAATTTTGATGTTAACTCCCAAACCGCTGCGCAGAAGTCAACCAAACTTCACCCATTAGTGTATTTTATCACAATCTAGTAGTTACATGTGGAAATTTGGTTCTAGGACATTTGATTTGAGCGCAATCCTCAAACTTAGGTCAAAAAAGCCATTTAAGCCTTTTCACAGTGAGATCTATGCGATATGGCCGAGAAATGTAATTTTGATGTTAACTCCCAAACCGCTGCGCAGAAGTCAACCAAACTTCACCCAATAGTGTATTGTATCACATTCTAGTAGTTACATTTGAAAATTCCGTTCTAGGTCATTTGGTTTGAGCGCAATCCTCAAACTTAGGTCAAAAAAGCCATTTAAGCCTTTTCACAGTGAGATCTATGCGATATGGCCGAGAAATGTAATTTTGATGTTAACTCCCAAACCGCTGCGCAGAAGTCAACCAAACTTCACCCAATAGTGTATTGTATCACAATCTAGTAGTTAAATTTAAAATTTTGTTCTAGGAAATTTTGTTTGAGCGCAATCATCAAACTTAATTAAAAAAGTCATTTAAGCCTTTTCACAGTGAGATCTATGCGATATGGCCGAGAAATGTAATTTTGATGTTAACTCCCAAACCGCTGCGCAGAAGTCAACCAAACTTCACCCATTAGTGTATTTTATCACAATCTAGTAGTTACATGTGGAAATTTGGTTCTAGGACATTTGATTTGAGCGCAATCCTCAAACTTAGGTCAAAAAAGCCATTTAAGCCTTTTCACAGTGAGATCTATGCGATATGGCCGAGAAATGTAATTTTGATGTTCACTCCCAAACCGCTGCGCAGAAGTCAACCAAACTTCACCCAATAGTGTATTGTATCACAATCTAGTAGTTACATTTGAAAATTTTGTTCTAGGAAATTTTGTTTGAGCGCAATCATCAAACTTAATTAAAAAAGTCATTTAAGCCTTTTCACAGTGAGATCTATGCGATATGGCCGAGAAATGTAATTTTGATGTTAACTCCCAAACCGCTGCGCAGAAGTCAACCAAACTTCACCCATTAGTGTATTTTATCACAATCTAGTAGTTACAAATGGAAATTTGGTTCTAGGACATTTGATTTGAGCGCAATCCTCAAACTTAGGTCAAAAAAGCCATTTAAGCCTTTTCACAGTGAGATCTATGCGATATGGCCGAGAAATGTAATTTTGATGTTAACTCCCAAACCGCTGCGCAGAAGTCAACCAAACTTCACCCAATAGTGTATTGTATCACATTCTAGTAGTTACATTTGAAAATTTCGTTCTAGGACATTTGGTTTGAGCGCAATCCTCAAACTTAGGTCAAAAAAGCCATTTAAGCCTTTTCACAGTGAGATCTATGCGATATGGCCGAGAAATGTAATTTTGATGTTAACTCCCAAACCGCTGCGCAGAAGTCAACCAAACTTCACCCAATAGTGTATTGTATCACAATCTAGTAGTTACATTTGAAAATTTTGTTCTAGGAAATTTTGTTTGAGCGCAATCATCAAACTTAATTAAAAAAGTCATTTAAGCCTTTTCACAGTGAGATCTATGCGATATGGCCGAGAAATGTAATTTTGATGTTAACTCCCAAACCGCTGCGCAGAAGTTAACCAAACTTCACCCATTAGTGTATTTTATCACAATCTAGTAGTTACATGTGGAAATTTGGTTCTAGGACATTTGATTTGAGCGCAATCCTCAAACTTAGGTCAAAAAAGCCATTTAAGCCTTTTCACAGTGAGATCTATGCGATATGGCCGAGAAATGTAATTTTGATGTTAACTCCCAAACCGCTGCGCAGAAGTCAACCAAACTTCACCCAATAGTGTATTGTATCACATTCTAGTAGTTACATTTGAAAATTTCGTTCTAGGACATTTGGTTTGAGCGCAATCCTCAAACTTAGGTCAAAAAAGCCATTTAAGCCTTTTCACAGTGAGATCTATGCGATATGGCCGAGAAATGTAATTTTGATGTTAACTCCCAAACCGCTGCGCAGAAGTCAACCAAACTTCACCCAATAGTGTATTGTATCACAATCTAGTAGTTACATTTGAAAATTTTGTTCTAGGAAATTTTGTTTGAGCGCAATCATCAAACTTAGGTCAAAAAAGCCATTTAAGCCTTTTCACAGTGAGATCTATGCGATATGGCCGAGAAATGTAATTTTGATGTTAACTCCCAAACCGCTGCGCAGAAGTCAACCAAACTTCACCCAATAGTGTATTGTATCACAATCTAGTAGTTACATTTAAAAATTTTGTTCTAGGACATTTTGTTTGAACGCAATCATCAAACTTAATTAAAAAAGTCATTTAAGCCTTTTCACAGTGAGATCTATGCGATATGGCCGAGAAATGTAATTTTGATGTTAACTCCCAAACCGCTGCGCAGAAGTCAACCAAACTTCACCCATTAGTGTATTGTATCACAATCTAGTAGTTACATGTGGAAATTTGGTTATAGGACATTTGATTTGAGCGCAATCCTCAAACTTAGGTCAAAAAAGCCATTTAAGCCTTTTCACAGTGAGATCTATGCGATATGGCCGAGAAATGTAATTTTGATGTTAACTCCCAAACCGCTGCGCAGAAGTCAACCAAACTTCACCCAATAGTGTATTGTATCACAATCTAGTAGTTACATTTGAAAATTTTGTTCTAGGAAATTTTGTTTGAGCGCAATCATCAAACTTAATTAAAAAAGTCATTTAAGCCTTTTCACAGTGAGATCTATGCGATATGGCCGAGAAATGTAATTTTGATGTTAACTCCCAAACCGCTGCGCAGAAGTCAACCAAACTTCACCCATTAGTGTATTTTATCACAATCTAGTAGTTACATGTGGAAATTTGGTTCTAGGACATTTGATTTGAGCGCAATCCTCAAACTTAGGTCAAAAAAGCCATTTAAGCCTTTTCACAGTGAGATCTATGCGATATGGCCGAGAAATGTAATTTTGATGTTAACTCCCAAACCGCTGCGCAGAAGTCAACCAAACTTCACCCAATAGTGTATTGTATCACATTCTAGTAGTTACATTTGAAAATTTCGTTCTAGGTCATTTGGTTTGAGCGCAATCCTCAAACTTAGGTCAAAAAAGCCATTTAAGCCTTTTCACAGTGAGATCTATGCGATATGGCCGAGAAATGTAATTTTGATGTTAACTCCCAAACCGCTGCGCAGAAGTCAACCAAACTTCACCCAATAGTGTATTGTATCACAATCTAGTAGTTAAATTTAAAATTTTGTTCTAGGAAATTTTGTTTGAGCGCAATCATCAAACTTAATTAAAAAAGTCATTTAAGCCTTTTCACAGTGAGATCTATGCGATATGGCCGAGAAATGTAATTTTGATGTTAACTCCCAAACCGCTGCGCAGAAGTCAACCAAACTTCACCCATTAGTGTATTTTATCACAATCTAGTAGTTACATGTGGAAATTTGGTTCTAGGACATTTGATTTGAGCGCAATCCTCAAACTTAGGTCAAAAAAGCCATTTAAGCCTTTTCACAGTGAGATCTATGCGATATGGCCGAGAAATGTAATTTTGATGTTCACTCCCAAACCGCTGCGCAGAAGTCAACCAAACTTCACCCAATAGTGTATTGTATCACAATCTAGTAGTTACATTTGAAAATTTTGTTCTAGGAAATTTTGTTTGAGCGCAATCATCAAACTTAATTAAAAAAGTCATTTAAGCCTTTTCACAGTGAGATCTATGCGATATGGCCGAGAAATGTAATTTTGATGTTAACTCCCAAACCGCTGCGCAGAAGTCAACCAAACTTCACCCATTAGTGTATTTTATCACAATCTAGTAGTTACAAATGGAAATTTGGTTCTAGGACATTTGATTTGAGCGCAATCCTCAAACTTAGGTCAAAAAAGCCATTTAAGCCTTTTCACAGTGAGATCTATGCGATATGGCCGAGAAATGTAATTTTGATGTTAACTCCCAAACCGCTGCGCAGAAGTCAACCAAACTTCACCCAATAGTGTATTGTATCACATTCTAGTAGTTACATTTGAAAATTTCGTTCTAGGACATTTGGTTTGAGCGCAATCCTCAAACTTAGGTCAAAAAAGCCATTTAAGCCTTTTCACAGTGAGATCTATGCGATATGGCCGAGAAATGTAATTTTGATGTTAACTCCCAAACCGCTGCGCAGAAGTCAACCAAACTTCACCCAATAGTGTATTGTATCACAATCTAGTAGTTACATTTGAAAATTTTGTTCTAGGAAATTTTGTTTGAGCGCAATCATCAAACTTAATTAAAAAAGTCATTTAAGCCTTTTCACAGTGAGATCTATGCGATATGGCCGAGAAATGTAATTTTGATGTTAACTCCCAAACCGCTGCGCAGAAGTTAACCAAACTTCACCCATTAGTGTATTTTATCACAATCTAGTAGTTACATGTGGAAATTTGGTTCTAGGACATTTGATTTGAGCGCAATCCTCAAACTTAGGTCAAAAAAGCCATTTAAGCCTTTTCACAGTGAGATCTATGCGATATGGCCGAGAAATGTAATTTTGATGTTAACTCCCAAACCGCTGCGCAGAAGTCAACCAAACTTCACCCAATAGTGTATTGTATCACATTCTAGTAGTTACATTTGAAAATTTCGTTCTAGGACATTTGGTTTGAGCGCAATCCTCAAACTTAGGTCAAAAAAGCCATTTAAGCCTTTTCACAGTGAGATCTATGCGATATGGCCGAGAAATGTAATTTTGATGTTAACTCCCAAACCGCTGCGCAGAAGTCAACCAAACTTCACCCAATAGTGTATTGTATCACAATCTAGTAGTTACATTTGAAAATTTTGTTCTAGGAAATTTTGTTTGAGCGCAATCATCAAACTTAGGTCAAAAAAGCCATTTAAGCCTTTTCACAGTGAGATCTATGCGATATGGCCGAGAAATGTAATTTTGATGTTAACTCCCAAACCGCTGCGCAGAAGTCAACCAAACTTCACCCAATAGTGTATTGTATCACAATCTAGTAGTTACATTTAAAAATTTTGTTCTAGGACATTTTGTTTGAACGCAATCATCAAACTTAATTAAAAAAGTCATTTAAGCCTTTTCACAGTGAGATCTATGCGATATGGCCGAGAAATGTAATTTTGATGTTAACTCCCAAACCGCTGCGCAGAAGTCAACCAAACTTCACCCATTAGTGTATTGTATCACAATCTAGTAGTTACATGTGGAAATTTGGTTCTAGGACATTTGATTTGAGCGCAATCCTCAAACTTAGGTCAAAAAAGCCATTTAAGCCTTTTCACAGTGAGATCTATGCGATATGGCCGAGAAATGTAATTTTGATGTTAACTCCCAAACCGCTGCGCAGAAGTCAACCAAACTTCACCCAATAGTGTATTGTATCACAATCTAGTAGTTACATTTGAAAATTTTGTTCTAGGAAATTTTGTTTGAGCGCAATCATCAAACTTAATTAAAAAAGTCATTTAAGCCTTTTCACAGTGAGATCTATGCGATATGGCCGAGAAATGTAATTTTGATGTTAACTCCCAAACCGCTGCGCAGAAGTCAACCAAACTTCACCCATTAGTGTATTTTATCACAATCTAGTAGTTACATGTGGAAATTTGGTTCTAGGACATTTGATTTGAGCGCAATCCTCAAACTTAGGTCAAAAAAGCCATTTAAGCCTTTTCACAGTGAGATCTATGCGATATGGCCGAGAAATGTAATTTTGATGTTAACTCCCAAACCGCTGCGCAGAAGTCAACCAAACTTCACCCAATAGTGTATTGTATCACATTCTAGTAGTTACATTTGAAAATTTCGTTCTAGGTCATTTGGTTTGAGCGCAATCCTCAAACTTAGGTCAAAAAAGCCATTTAAGCCTTTTCACAGTGAGATCTATGCGATATGGCCGAGAAATGTAATTTTGATGTTAACTCCCAAACCGCTGCGCAGAAGTCAACCAAACTTCACCCAATAGTGTATTGTATCACAATCTAGTAGTTAAATTTAAAATTTTGTTCTAGGAAATTTTGTTTGAGCGCAATCATCAAACTTAATTAAAAAAGTCATTTAAGCCTTTTCACAGTGAGATCTATGCGATATGGCCGAGAAATGTAATTTTGATGTTAACTCCCAAACCGCTGCGCAGAAGTCAACCAAACTTCACCCAATAGTGTATTGTATCACATTCTAGTAGTTACATTTGAAAATTTTGTTCTAGGAAATTTTGTTTGAGCGCAATCATCAAACTTAATTAAAAAAGTCATTTAAGCCTTTTCACAGTGAGATCTATGCGATATGGCCGAGAAATGTAATTTTGATGTTAACTCCCAAACCGCTGCGCAGAAGTTAACCAAACTTCACCCATTAGTGTATTTTATCACAATCTAGTAGTTACATGTGGAAATTTGGTTCTAGGACATATGATTTGAGCGCAATCCTCAAACTTAGGTCAAAAAAGCCATTTAAGCCTTTTCACAGTGAGATCTATGCGATATGGCCGAGAAATGTAATTTTGATGTTAACTCCCAAACCGCTGCGCAGAAGTCAACCAAACTTCACCCAATAGTGTATTGTATCACATTCTAGTAGTTACATTTGAAAATTTCGTTCTAGGACATTTGGTTTGAGCGCAATCCTCAAACTTAGGTCAAAAAAGCCATTTAAGCCTTTTCACAGTGAGATCTATGCGATATGGCCGAGAAATGTAATTTTGATGTTAACTCCCAAACCGCTGCGCAGAAGTCAACCAAACTTCACCCAATAGTGTATTGTATCACAATCTAGTAGTTACATTTGAAAATTTTGTTCTAGGAAATTTTGTTTGAGCGCAATCATCAAACTTAGGTCAAAAAAGCCATTTAAGCCTTTTCACAGTGAGATCTATGCGATATGGCCGAGAAATGTAATTTTGATGTTAACTCCCAAACCGCTGCGCAGAAGTCAACCAAACTTCACCCAATAGTGTATTGTATCACAATCTAGTAGTTACATTTAAAAATTTTGTTCTAGGACATTTTGTTTGAACGCAATCATCAAACTTAATTAAAAAAGTCATTTAAGCCTTTTCACAGTGAGATCTATGCGATATGGCCGAGAAATGTAATTTTGATGTTAACTCCCAAACCGCTGCGCAGAAGTCAACCAAACTTCACCCATTAGTGTATTGTATCACAATCTAGTAGTTACATGTGGAAATTTGGTTATAGGACATTAGATTTGAGCGCAATCCTCAAACTTAGGTCAAAAAAGCCATTTAAGCCTTTTCACAGTGAGATCTATGCGATATGGCCGAGAAATGTAATTTTGATGTTAACTCCCAAACCGCTGCGCAGAAGTCAACCAAACTTCACCCAATAGTGTATTGTATCACAATCTAGTAGTTACATTTGAAAATTTTGTTCTAGGAAATTTTGTTTGAGCGCAATCATCAAACTTAATTAAAAAAGTCATTTAAGCCTTTTCACAGTGAGATCTATGCGATATGGCCGAGAAATGTAATTTTGATGTTAACTCCCAAACCGCTGCGCAGAAGTCAACCAAACTTCACCCATTAGTGTATTTTATCACAATCTAGTAGTTACATGTGGAAATTTGGTTCTAGGACATTTGATTTGAGCGCAATCCTCAAACTTAGGTCAAAAAAGCCATTTAAGCCTTTTCACAGTGAGATCTATGCGATATGGCCGAGAAATGTAATTTTGATGTTAACTCCCAAACCGCTGCGCAGAAGTCAACCAAACTTCACCCAATAGTGTATTGTATCACATTCTAGTAGTTACATTTGAAAATTTCGTTCTAGGTCATTTGGTTTGAGCGCAATCCTCAAACTTAGGTCAAAAAAGCCATTTAAGCCTTTTCACAGTGAGATCTATGCGATATGGCCGAGAAATGTAATTTTGATGTTAACTCCCAAACCGCTGCGCAGAAGTCAACCAAACTTCACCCAATAGTGTATTGTATCACAATCTAGTAGTTAAATTTAAAATTTTGTTCTAGGAAATTTTGTTTGAGCGCAATCATCAAACTTAATTAAAAAAGTCATTTAAGCCTTTTCACAGTGAGATCTATGCGATATGGCCGAGAAATGTAATTTTGATGTTAACTCCCAAACCGCTGCGCAGAAGTCAACCAAACTTCACCCATTAGTGTATTTTATCACAATCTAGTAGTTACATGTGGAAATTTGGTTCTAGGACATTTGATTTGAGCGCAATCCTCAAACTTAGGTCAAAAAAGCCATTTAAGCCTTTTCACAGTGAGATCTATGCGATATGGCCGAGAAATGTAATTTTGATGTTAACTCCCAAACCGCTGCGCAGAAGTCAACCAAACTTCACCCAATAGTGTATTGTATCACATTCTAGTAGTTACATTTGAAAATTTTGTTCTAGGACATTTGGTTTGAGCGCAATCCTCAAACTTAGGTCAAAAAAGCCATTTAAGCCTTTTCACAGTGAGATCTATGCGATATGGCCGAGAAATGTAATTTTGATGATAACTCCCAAACCGCTGCGCAGAAGTCAACCAAACTTCACCCAATAGTGTATTGTATCACAATCTAGTAGTTACATTTGAAAATTTTGTTCTAGGACATTTTGTTTGAACGCAATCATCAAACTTAATTAAAAAAGTCATTTAAGCCTTTTCACAGTGAGATCTATGCGATATGGCCGAGAAATGTAATTTTGATGTTAACTCCCAAACCGCTGCGCAGAAGTCAACCAAACTTCACCCAATAGTGTATTGTATCACAATCTAGTAGTTACATTTGAAAATTTTGTTCTAGGACATTTGGTTTGAGCGCAATCCTCAAACTTAGGTCAAAAAAGCCATTTAAGCCTTTTCACAGTGAGATCTATGCGATATGGCCGAGAAATGTAATTTTGATGTTAACTCCCAAACCGCTGCGCAGAAGTCAACCAAACTTCACCCAATAGTGTATTGTATCACATTCTAGTAGTTACATTTGAAAATTTCGTTCTAGGAAATTTTGTTTGAGCGCAATCATCAAACTTAATTAAAAAAGTCATTTAAGCCTTTTCACAGTGAGATCTATGCGATATGGCCGAGAAATGTAATTTTGATGTTAACTCCCAAACCGCTGCGCAGAAGTCAACCAAACTTCACCCATTAGTGTATTTTATCACAATCTAGTAGTTACATGTGGAAATTTGGTTCTAGGACATTTGATTTGAGCGCAATCCTCAAACTTAGGTCAAAAAAGCCATTTAAGCCTTTTCACAGTGAGATCTATGCGATATGGCCGAGAAATGTAATTTTGATGTTAACTCCCAAACCGCTGCGCAGAAGTCAACCAAACTTCACCCAATAGTGTATTGTATCACAATCTAGTAGTTACATTTAAAAATTTTGTTCTAGGACATTTTGTTTGAACGCAATCATCAAACTTAATTAAAAAAGTCATTTAAGCCTTTTCACAGTGAGATCTATGCGATATGGCCGAGAAATGTAATTTTGATGTTAACTCCCAAACCGCTGCGCAGAAGTCAACCAAACTTCACCCATTAGTGTATTGTATCACAATCTAGTAGTTACATGTGGAAATTTGGTTATAGGACATTTGATTTGAGCGCAATCCTCAAACTTAGGTCAAAAAAGCCATTTAAGCCTTTTCACAGTGAGATCTATGCGATATGGCCGAGAAATGTAATTTTGATGTTAACTCCCAAACCGCTGCGCAGAAGTCAACCAAACTTCACCCAATAGTGTATTGTATCACAATCTAGTAGTTACATTTGAAAATTTTGTTCTAGGAAATTTTGTTTGAGCGCAATCATCAAACTTAATTAAAAAAGTCATTTAAGCCTTTTCACAGTGAGATCTATGCGATATGGCCGAGAAATGTAATTTTGATGTTAACTCCCAAACCGCTGCGCAGAAGTCAACCAAACTTCACCCATTAGTGTATTTTATCACAATCTAGTAGTTACATGTGGAAATTTGGTTCTAGGACATTTGATTTGAGCGCAATCCTCAAACTTAGGTCAAAAAAGCCATTTAAGCCTTTTCACAGTGAGATCTATGCGATATGGCCGAGAAATGTAATTTTGATGTTCACTCCCAAACCGCTGCGCAGAAGTCAACCAAACTTCACCCAATAGTGTATTGTATCACAATCTAGTAGTTACATTTGAAAATTTTGTTCTAGGAAATTTTGTTTGAGCGCAATCATCAAACTTAATTAAAAAAGTCATTTAAGCCTTTTCACAGTGAGATCTATGCGATATGGCCGAGAAATGTAATTTTGATGTTAACTCCCAAACCGCTGCGCAGAAGTCAACCAAACTTCACCCATTAGTGTATTTTATCACAATCTAGTAGTTACAAATGGAAATTTGGTTCTAGGACATTTGATTTGAGCGCAATCCTCAAACTTAGGTCAAAAAAGCCATTTAAGCCTTTTCACAGTGAGATCTATGCGATATGGCCGAGAAATGTAATTTTGATGTTAACTCCCAAACCGCTGCGCAGAAGTCAACCAAACTTCACCCAATAGTGTATTGTATCACATTCTAGTAGTTACATTTGAAAATTTCGTTCTAGGACATTTGGTTTGAGCGCAATCCTCAAACTTAGGTCAAAAAAGCCATTTAAGCCTTTTCACAGTGAGATCTATGCGATATGGCCGAGAAATGTAATTTTGATGTTAACTCCCAAACCGCTGCGCAGAAGTCAACCAAACTTCACCCAATAGTGTATTGTATCACAATCTAGTAGTTACATTTGAAAATTTTGTTCTAGGACATTTTGTTTGAACGCAATCATCAAACTTAATTAAAAAAGTCATTTAAGCCTTTTCACAGTGAGATCTATGCGATATGGCCGAGAAATGTAATTTTGATGTTTACTCCCAAACCGCTGCGCAGAAGTCAACCAAACTTCACCCAATAGTGTATTGTATCACAATCTAGTAGTTACATTTGAAAATTTTGTTCTAGGACATTTTGTTTGAGCGCAATCCTCAAACTTAGGTCAAAAAAGCCATTTAAGCCTTTTCACAGTGAGATCTATGCGATATGGCCGAGAAATGTAATTTTGATGTTAACTCCCAAACCGCTGCGCAGAAGTCAACCAAACTTCACCCAATAGTGTATTGTATCACAATCTAGTAGTTACATTTAAAAATTTTGTTCTAGGACATTTTGTTTGAACGCAATCATCAAACTTAATTAAAAAAGTCATTTAAGCCTTTTCACAGTGAGATCTATGCGATATGGCCGAGAAATGTAATTTTGATGTTAACTCCCAAACCGCTGCGCAGAAGTCAACCAAACTTCACCCATTAGTGTATTGTATCACAATCTAGTAGTTACATGTGGAAATTTGGTTATAGGACATTTGATTTGAGCGCAATCCTCAAACTTAGGTCAAAAAAGCCATTTAAGCCTTTTCACAGTGAGATCTATGCGATATGGCCGAGAAATGTAATTTTGATGTTAACTCCCAAACCGCTGCGCAGAAGTCAACCAAACTTCACCCAATAGTGTATTGTATCACAATCTAGTAGTTACATTTGAAAATTTTGTTCTAGGACATTTTGTTTGAACGCAATCATCAAACTTAATTAAAAAAGTCATTTAAGCCTTTTCACAGTGAGATCTATGCGATATGGCCGAGAAATGTAATTTTGATGTTAACTCCCAAACCGCTGCGCAGAAGTCAACCTAACTTCACCCAATAGTGTATTGTATCACAATCTAGTAGTTACATTTGAAAATTTTGTTCTAGGACATTTGGTTTGAGCGCAATCCTCAAACTTAGGTCAAAAAAGCCATTTAAGCCTTTTCACAGTGAGATCTATGCGATATGGCCGAGAAATGTAATTTTGATGTTAACTCCCAAACCGCTGCGCAGAAGTCAACCAAACTTCACCCAATAGTGTATTGTATCACATTCTAGTAGTTACATTTGAAAATTTCGTTCTAGGAAATTTTGTTTGAGCGCAATCATCAAACTTAATTAAAAAAGTCATTTAAGCCTTTTCACAGTGAGATCTATGCGATATGGCCGAGAAATGTAATTTTGATGTTAACTCCCAAACCGCTGCGCAGAAGTCAACCAAACTTCACCCATTAGTGTATTTTATCACAATCTAGTAGTTACATGTGGAAATTTGGTTCTAGGACATTTGATTTGAGCGCAATCCTCAAACTTAGGTCAAAAAAGCCATTTAAGCCTTTTCACAGTGAGATCTATGCGATATGGCCGAGAAATGTAATTTTGATGTTAACTCCCAAACCGCTGCGCAGAAGTCAACCAAACTTCACCCAATAGTGTATTGTATCACAATCTAGTAGTTACATTTAAAAATTTTGTTCTAGGACATTTTGTTTGAACGCAATCTTCAAACTTAATTAAAAAAGTCATTTAAGCCTTTTCACAGTGAGATCTATGCGATATGGCCGAGAAATGTAATTTTGATGTTAACTCCCAAACCGCTGCGCAGAAGTCAACCAAACTTCACCCATTAGTGTATTGTATCACAATCTAGTAGTTACATGTGGAAATTTGGTTATAGGACATTTGATTTGAGCGCAATCCTCAAACTTAGGTCAAAAAAGCCATTTAAGCCTTTTCACAGTGAGATCTATGCGATATGGCCGAGAAATGTAATTTTGATGTTAACTCCCAAACCGCTGCGCAGAAGTCAACCAAACTTCACCCAATAGTGTATTGTATCACAATCTAGTAGTTAAATTTAAAATTTTGTTCTAGGAAATTTTGTTTGAGCGCAATCATCAAACTTAATTAAAAAAGTCATTTAAGCCTTTTCACAGTGAGATCTATGCGATATGGCCGAGAAATGTAATTTTGATGTTAACTCCCAAACCGCTGCGCAGAAGTCAACCAAACTTCACCCATTAGTGTATTTTATCACAATCTAGTAGTTACATGTGGAAATTTGGTTCTAGGACATTTGATTTGAGCGCAATCCTCAAACTTAGGTCAAAAAAGCCATTTAAGCCTTTTCACAGTGAGATCTATGCGATATGGCCGAGAAATGTAATTTTGATGTTAACTCCCAAACCGCTGCGCAGAAGTCAACCAAACTTCACCCAATAGTGTATTGTATCACATTCTAGTAGTTACATTTGAAAATTTTGTTCTAGGACATTTGGTTTGAGCGCAATCCTCAAACTTAGGTCAAAAAAGCCATTTAAGCCTTTTCACAGTGAGATCTATGCGATATGGCCGAGAAATGTAATTTTGATGATAACTCCCAAACCGCTGCGCAGAAGTCAACCAAACTTCACCCAATAGTGTATTGTATCACAATCTAGTAGTTACATTTGAAAATTTTGTTCTAGGACATTTTGTTTGAACGCAATCATCAAACTTAATTAAAAAAGTCATTTAAGCCTTTTCACAGTGAGATCTATGCGATATGGCCGAGAAATGTAATTTTGATGTTAACTCCCAAACCGCTGCGCAGAAGTCAACCAAACTTCACCCAATAGTGTATTGTATCACAATCTAGTAGTTACATTTGAAAATTTTGTTCTAGGACATTTGGTTTGAGCGCAATCCTCAAACTTAGGTCAAAAAAGCCATTTAAGCCTTTTCACAGTGAGATCTATGCGATATGGCCGAGAAATGTAATTTTGATGTTAACTCCCAAACCGCTGCGCAGAAGTCAACCAAACTTCACCCAATAGTGTATTGTATCACATTCTAGTAGTTACATTTGAAAATTTCGTTCTAGGAAATTTTGTTTGAGCGCAATCATCAAACTTAATTAAAAAAGTCATTTAAGCCTTTTCACAGTGAGATCTATGCGATATGGCCGAGAAATGTAATTTTGATGTTAACTCCCAAACCGCTGCGCAGAAGTCAACCAAACTTCACCCATTAGTGTATTTTATCACAATCTAGTAGTTACATGTGGAAATTTGGTTCTAGGACATTTGATTTGAGCGCAATCCTCAAACTTAGGTCAAAAAAGCCATTTAAGCCTTTTCACAGTGAGATCTATGCGATATGGCCGAGAAATGTAATTTTGATGTTAACTCCCAAACCGCTGCGCAGAAGTCAACCAAACTTCACCCAACAGTGTATTGTATCACAATCTAGTAGTTACATTTAAAAATTTTGTTCTAGGACATTTTGTTTGAACGCAATCATCAAACTTAATTAAAAAAGTCATTTAAGCCTTTTCACAGTGAGATCTATGCGATATGGCCGAGAAATGTAATTTTGATGTTAACTCCCAAACCGCTGCGCAGAAGTCAACCAAACTTCACCCATTAGTGTATTGTATCACAATCTAGTAGTTACATGTGGAAATTTGGTTATAGGACATTTGATTTGAGCGCAATCCTCAAACTTAGGTCAAAAAAGCCATTTAAGCCTTTTCACAGTGAGATCTATGCGATATGGCCGAGAAATGTAATTTTGATGTTAACTCCCAAACCGCTGCGCAGAAGTCAACCAAACTTCACCCAATAGTGTATTGTATCACAATCTAGTAGTTACATTTGAAAATTTTGTTCTAGGAAATTTTGTTTGAGCGCAATCATCAAACTTAATTAAAAAAGTCATTTAAGCCTTTTCACAGTGAGATCTATGCGATATGGCCGAGAAATGTAATTTTGATGTTAACTCCCAAACCGCTGCGCAGAAGTCAACCAAACTTCACCCATTAGTGTATTTTATCACAATCTAGTAGTTACATGTGGAAATTTGGTTCTAGGACATTTGATTTGAGCGCAATCCTCAAACTTAGGTCAAAAAAGCCATTTAAGCCTTTTCACAGTGAGATCTATGCGATATGGCCGAGAAATGTAATTTTGATGTTCACTCCCAAACCGCTGCGCAGAAGTCAACCAAACTTCACCCAATAGTGTATTGTATCACAATCTAGTAGTTACATTTGAAAATTTTGTTCTAGGAAATTTTGTTTGAGCGCAATCATCAAACTTAATTAAAAAAGTCATTTAAGCCTTTTCACAGTGAGATCTATGCGATATGGCCGAGAAATGTAATTTTGATGTTAACTCCCAAACCGCTGCGCAGAAGTCAACCAAACTTCACCCATTAGTGTATTTTATCACAATCTAGTAGTTACAAATGGAAATTTGGTTCTAGGACATTTGATTTGAGCGCAATCCTCAAACTTAGGTCAAAAAAGCCATTTAAGCCTTTTCACAGTGAGATCTATGCGATATGGCCGAGAAATGTAATTTTGATGTTAACTCCCAAACCGCTGCGTAGAAGTCAACCAAACTTCACCCAATAGTGTATTGTATCACATTCTAGTAGTTACATTTGAAAATTTCGTTCTAGGACATTTGGTTTGAGCGCAATCCTCAAACTTAGGTCAAAAAAGCCATTTAAGCCTTTTCACAGTGAGATCTATGCGATATGGCCGAGAAATGTAATTTTGATGTTAACTCCCAAACCGCTGCGCAGAGGTCAACCAAACTTCACCCAATAGTGTATTGTATCACAATCTAGTAGTTACATTTGAAAATTTTGTTCTAGGACATTTTGTTTGAACGCAATCATCAAACTTAATTAAAAAAGTCATTTAAGCCTTTTCACAGTGAGATCTATGCGATATGGCCGAGAAATGTAATTTTGATGTTTACTCCCAAACCGCTGCGCAGAAGTCAACCAAACTTCACCCAATAGTGTATTGTATCACAATCTAGTAGTTACATTTGAAAATTTTGTTCTAGGACATTTTGTTTGAGCGCAATCCTCAAACTTAGGTCAAAAAAGCCATTTAAGCCTTTTCACAGTGAGATCTATGCGATATGGCCGAGAAATGTAATTTTGATGTTAACTCCCAAACCGCTGCGCAGAAGTCAACCAAACTTCACCCAATAGTGTATTGTATCACAATCTAGTAGTTACATTTAAAAATTTTGTTCTAGGACATTTTGTTTGAACGCAATCATCAAACTTAATTAAAAAAGTCATTTAAGCCTTTTCACAGTGAGATCTATGCGATATGGCCGAGAAATGTAATTTTGATGTTAACTCCCAAACCGCTGCGCAGAAGTCAACCAAACTTCACCCATTAGTGTATTGTATCACAATCTAGTAGTTACATGTGGAAATTTGGTTATAGGACATTTGATTTGAGCGCAATCCTCAAACTTAGGTCAAAAAAGCCATTTAAGCCTTTTCACAGTGAGATCTATGCGATATGGCCGAGAAATGTAATTTTGATGTTAACTCCCAAACCGCTGCGCAGAAGTCAACCAAACTTCACCCAATAGTGTATTGTATCACAATCTAGTAGTTACATTTGAAAATTTTGTTCTAGGACATTTTGTTTGAGCGCAATCATCAAACTTAATTAAAAAAGTCATTTAAGCCTTTTCACAGTGAGATCTATGCGATATGGCCGAGAAATGTAATTTTGATGTTAACTCCCAAACCGCTGCGCAGAAGTCAACCAAACTTCACCCATTAGTGTATTTTATCACAATCTAGTAGTTACATGTGGAAATTTGGTTCTAGGACATTTGATTTGAGCGCAATCCTCAAACTTAGGTCAAAAAAGCCATTTAAGCCTTTTCACAGTGAGATCTATGCGATATGGCCGAGAAATGTAATTTTGATGTTCACTCCCAAACCGCTGCGCAGAAGTCAACCAAACTTCACCCAATAGTGTATTGTATCACAATCTAGTAGTAACATTTGAAAATTTTGTTCTAGGAAATTTTGTTTGAGCGCAATCATCAAACTTAATTAAAAAAGTCATTTAAGCCTTTTCACAGTGAGATCTATGCGATATGGCCGAGAAATGTAATTTTGATGTTAACTCCCAAACCGCTGCGCATAAGTCAACCAAACTTCACCCATTAGTGTATTTTATCACAATCTAGTAGTTACAAATGGAAATTTGGTTCTAGGACATTTGATTTGAGCGCAATCCTCAAACTTAGGTCAAAAAAGCCATTTAAGCCTTTTCACAGTGAGATCTATGCGATATGGCCGAGAAATGTAATTTTGATGTTAACTCCCAAACCGCTGCGCAGAAGTCAACCAAACTTCACCCAATAGTGTATTGTATCACATTCTAGTAGTTACATTTGAAAATTTCGTTCTAGGACATTTGGTTTGAGCGCAATCCTCAAACTTAGGTCAAAAAAGCCATTTAAGCCTTTTCACAGTGAGATCTATGCGATATGGCCGAGAAATGTAATTTTGATGTTAACTCCCAAACCGCTGCGCAGAAGTCAACCAAACTTCACCCAATAGTGTATTGTATCACAATCTAGTAGTTACATTTGAAAATTTTGTTCTAGGAAATTTTGTTTGAGCGCAATCATCAAACTTAATTAAAAAAGTCATTTAAGCCTTTTCACAGTGAGATCTATGCGATATGGCCGAGAAATGTAATTTTGATGTTAACTCCCAAACCGCTGCGCAGAAGTTAACCAAACTTCACCCATTAGTGTATTTTATCACAATCTAGTAGTTACATGTGGAAATTTGGTTCTAGGACATTTGATTTGAGCGCAATCCTCAAACTTAGGTCAAAAAAGCCATTTAAGCCTTTTCACAGTGAGATCTATGCGATATGGCCGAGAAATGTAATTTTGATGTTAACTCCCAAACCGCTGCGCAGAAGTCAACCAAACTTCACCCAATAGTGTATTGTATCACATTCTAGTAGTTACATTTAAAAATTTCGTTCTAGGACATTTGGTTTGAGCGCAATCCTCAAACTTAGGTCAAAAAAGCCATTTAAGCCTTTTCACAGTGAGATCTATGCGATATGGCCGAGAAATGTAATTTTGATGTTAACTCCCAAACCGCTGCGCAGAAGTCAACCAAACTTCACCCATTAGTGTATTGTATCACAATCTAGTAGTTACATGTGGAAATTTGGTTATAGGACATTTGATTTGAGCGCAATCCTCAAACTTAGGTCAAAAAAGCCATTTAAGCCTTTTCACAGTGAGATCTATGCGATATGGCCGAGAAATGTAATTTTGATGTTAACTCCCAAACCGCTGCGCAGAAGTCAACCAAACTTCACCCAATAGTGTATTGTATCACAATCTAGTAGTTACATTTGAAAATTTTGTTCTAGGAAATTTTGTTTGAGCGCAATCATCAAACTTAATTAAAAAAGTCATTTAAGCCTTTTCACAGTGAGATCTATGCGATATGGCCGAGAAATGTAATTTTGATGTTAACTCCCAAACCGCTGCGCAGAAGTCAACCAAACTTCACCCAATAGTGTATTGTATCACAATCTAGTAGTTACATGTGGAAATTTTGTTCTAGGACATTTTGTTTGAACGCAATCATCAAACTTAATTAAAAAAGTCATTTAAGCCTTTTCACAGTGAGATCTATGCGATATGGCCGAGAAATGTAATTTTGATGTTTACTCCCAAACCGCTGCGCAGAAGTCAACCAAACTTCACCCAATAGTGTATTGTATCACAATCTAGTAGTTACATTTGAAAATTTTGTTCTAGGACATTTTGTTTGAGCGCAATCCTCAAACTTAGGTCAAAAAAGCCATTTAAGCCTTTTCACAGTGAGATCTATGCGATATGGCCGAGAAATGTAATTTTGATGTTAACTCCCAAACCGCTGCGCAGAAGTCAACCAAACTTCACCCAATAGTGTATTGTATCACAATCTAGTAGTTACATTTAAAAATTTTGTTCTAGGACATTTTGTTTGAACGCAATCATCAAACTTAATTAAAAAAGTCATTTAAGCCTTTTCACAGTGAGATCTATGCGATATGGCCGAGAAATGTAATTTTGATGTTAACTCCCAAACCGCTGCGCAGAAGTCAACCAAACTTCACCCATTAGTGTATTGTATCACAATCTAGTAGTTACATGTGGAAATTTGGTTATAGGACATTTGATTTGAGCGCAATCCTCAAACTTAGGTCAAAAAAGCCATTTAAGCCTTTTCACAGTGAGATCTATGCGATATGGCCGAGAAATGTAATTTTGATGTTAACTCCCAAACCGCTGCGCAGAAGTCAACCAAACTTCACCCAATAGTGTATTGTATCACAATCTAGTAGTTACATTTAAAAATTTTGTTCTAGGACATTTTGTTTGAACGCAATCATCAAACTTAATTAAAAAAGTCATTTAAGCCTTTTCACAGTGAGATCTATGCGATATGGCCGAGAAATGTAATTTTGATGTTAACTCCCAAACCGCTGCGCAGAAGTCAACCAAACTTCACCCATTAGTGTATTGTATCACAATCTAGTAGTTACATGTGGAAATTTGGTTATAGGACATTTGATTTGAGCGCAATCCTCAAACTTAGGTCAAAAAAGCCATTTAAGCCTTTTCACAGTGAGATCTATGCGATATGGCCGAGAAATGTAATTTTGATGTTAACTCCCAAACCGCTGCGCAGAAGTCAACCAAACTTCACCCAATAGTGTATTGTATCACAATCTAGTAGTTACATTTGAAAATTTTGTTCTAGGAAATTTTGTTTGAGCGCAATCATCAAACTTAATTAAAAAAGTCATTTAAGCCTTTTCACAGTGAGATCTATGCGATATGGCCGAGAAATGTAATTTTGATGTTAACTCCCAAACCGCTGCGCAGAAGTCAACCAAATTTCACCCATTAGTGTATTTTATCACAATCTAGTAGTTACATGTGGAAATTTGGTTCTAGGACATTTGATTTGAGCGCAATCCTCAAACTTAGGTCAAAAAAGCCATTTAAGCCTTTTCACAGTGAGATCTATGCGATATGGCCGAGAAATGTAATTTTGATGTTCACTCCCAAACCGCTGCGCAGAAGTCAACCAAACTTCACCCAATAGTGTATTGTATCACAATCTAGTAGTAACATTTGAAAATTTTGTTCTAGGAAATTTTGTTTGAGCGCAATCATCAAACTTAATTAAAAAAGTCATTTAAGCCTTTTCACAGTGAGATCTATGCGATATGGCCGAGAAATGTAATTTTGATGTTAACTCCCAAACCGCTGCGCAGAAGTCAACCAAACTTCACCCATTAGTGTATTTTATCACAATCTAGTAGTTACAAATGGAAATTTGGTTCTAGGACATTTGATTTGAGCGCAATCCTCAAACTTAGGTCAAAAAAGCCATTTAAGCCTTTTCACAGTGAGATCTATGCGATATGGCCGAGAAATGTAATTTTGATGTTAACTCCCAAACCGCTGCGCAGAAGTCAACCAAACTTCACCCAATAGTGTATTGTATCACATTCTAGTAGTTACATTTGAAAATTTCGTTCTAGGACATTTGGTTTGAGCGCAATCCTCAAACTTAGGTCAAAAAAGCCATTTAAGCCTTTTCACAGTGAGATCTATGCGATATGGCCGAGAAATGTAATTTTGATGTTAACTCCCAAACCGCTGCGCAGAAGTCAACCAAACTTCACCCAATAGTGTATTGTATCACAATCTAGTAGTTACATTTGAAAATTTTGTTCTAGGAAATTTTGTTTGAGCGCAATCATCAAACTTAATTAAAAAAGTCATTTAAGCCTTTTCACAGTGAGATCTATGCGATATGGCCGAGAAATGTAATTTTGATGTTAACTCCCAAACCGCTGCGCAGAAGTCAACCAAATTTCACCCATTAGTGTATTTTATCACAATCTAGTAGTTACATGTGGAAATTTGGTTCTAGGACATTTGATTTGAGCGCAATCCTCAAACTTAGGTCAAAAAAGCCATTTAAGCCTTTTCACAGTGAGATCTATGCGATATGGCCGAGAAATGTAATTTTGATGTTCACTCCCAAACCGCTGCGCAGAAGTCAACCAAACTTCACCCAATAGTGTATTGTATCACAATCTAGTAGTAACATTTGAAAATTTTGTTCTAGGAAATTTTGTTTGAGCGCAATCATCAAACTTAATTAAAAAAGTCATTTAAGCCTTTTCACAGTGAGATCTATGCGATATGGCCGAGAAATGTAATTTTGATGTTAACTCCCAAACCGCTGCGCAGAAGTCAACCAAACTTCACCCATTAGTGTATTTTATCACAATCTAGTAGTTACAAATGGAAATTTGGTTCTAGGACATTTGATTTGAGCGCAATCCTCAAACTTAGGTCAAAAAAGCCATTTAAGCCTTTTCACAGTGAGATCTATGCGATATGGCCGAGAAATGTAATTTTGATGTTAACTCCCAAACCGCTGCGCAGAAGTCAACCAAACTTCACCCAATAGTGTATTGTATCACATTCTAGTAGTTACATTTGAAAATTTCGTTCTAGGACATTTGGTTTGAGCGCAATCCTCAAACTTAGGTCAAAAAAGCCATTTAAGCCTTTTCACAGTGAGATCTATGCGATATGGCCGAGAAATGTAATTTTGATGTTAACTCCCAAACCGCTGCGCAGAAGTCAACCAAACTTCACCCAATAGTGTATTGTATCACAATCTAGTAGTTACATTTGAAAATTTTGTTCTAGGAAATTTTGTTTGAGCGCAATCATCAAACTTAATTAAAAAAGTCATTTAAGCCTTTTCACAGTGAGATCTATGCGATATGGCCGAGAAATGTAATTTTGATGTTAACTCCCAAACCGCTGCGCAGAAGTTAACCAAACTTCACCCATTAGTGTATTTTATCACAATCTAGTAGTTACATGTGGAAATTTGGTTCTAGGACATTTGATTTGAGCGCAATCCTCAAACTTAGGTCAAAAAAGCCATTTAAGCCTTTTCACAGTGAGATCTATGCGATATGGCCGAGAAATGTAATTTTGATGTTAACTCCCAAACCGCTGCGCAGAAGTCAACCAAACTTCACCCAATAGTGTATTGTATCACATTCTAGTAGTTACATTTGAAAATTTCGTTCTAGGACATTTGGTTTGAGCGCAATCCTCAAACTTAGGTCAAAAAAGCCATTTAAGCCTTTTCACAGTGAGATCTATGCGATATGGCCGAGAAATGTAATTTTGATGTTAACTCCCAAACCGCTGCGCAGAAGTCAACCAAACTTCACCCAATAGTGTATTGTATCACAATCTAGTAGTTACATTTGAAAATTTTGTTCTAGGAAATTTTGTTTGAGCGCAATCATCAAACTTAGGTCAAAAAAGCCATTTAAGCCTTTTCACAGTGAGATCTATGCGATATGGCCGAGAAATGTAATTTTGATGTTAACTCCCAAACCGCTGCGCAGAAGTCAACCAAACTTCACCCAATAGTGTATTGTATCACAATCTAGTAGTTACATTTAAAAATTTTGTTCTAGGACATTTTGTTTGAACGCAATCATCAAACTTAATTAAAAAAGTCATTTAAGCCTTTTCACAGTGAGATCTATGCGATATGGCCGAGAAATGTAATTTTGATGTTAACTCCCAAACCGCTGCGCAGAAGTCAACCAAACTTCACCCATTAGTGTATTGTATCACAATCTAGTAGTTACATGTGGAAATTTGGTTATAGGACATTTGATTTGAGCGCAATCCTCAAACTTAGGTCAAAAAAGCCATTTAAGCCTTTTCACAGTGAGATCTATGCGATATGGCCGAGAAATGTAATTTTGATGTTAACTCCCAAACCGCTGCGCAGAAGTCAACCAAACTTCACCCAATAGTGTATTGTATCACAATCTAGTAGTTACATTTGAAAATTTTGTTCTAGGAAATTTTGTTTGAGCGCAATCATCAAACTTAATTAAAAAAGTCATTTAAGCCTTTTCACAGTGAGATCTATGCGATATGGCCGAGAAATGTAATTTTGATGATAACTCCCAAACCGCTGCGCAGAAGTCAACCAAACTTCACCCATTAGTGTATTTTATCACAATCTAGTAGTTACATGTGGAAATTTGGTTCTAGGACATTTGATTTGAGCGCAATCCTCAAACTTAGGTCAAAAAAGCCATTTAAGCCTTTTCACAGTGAGATCTATGCGATATGGCCGAGAAATGTAATTTTGATGTTAACTCCCAAACCGCTGCGCAGAAGTCAACCAAACTTCACCCAATAGTGTATTGTATCACATTCTAGTAGTTACATTTGAAAATTTCGTTCTAGGACATTTGGTTTGAGCGCAATCCTCAAACTTAGGTCAAAAAAGCCATTTAAGCCTTTTCACAGTGAGATCTATGCGATATGGCCGAGAAATGTAATTTTGATGTTAACTCCCAAACCGCTGCGCAGAAGTCAACCAAACTTCACCCAATAGTGTATTGTATCACAATCTAGTAGTTACATTTGAAAATTTTGTTCTAGGACATTTTGTTTGAACGCAATCATCAAACTTAATTAAAAAAGTCATTTAAGCCTTTTCACAGTGAGATCTATGCGATATGGCCGAGAAATGTAATTTTGATGTTAACTCCCAAACCGCTGCGCAGAAGTCAACAAAACTTCACCCAATAGTGTATTGTATCACAATCTAGTAGTTACATTTGAAAATTTTGTTCTAGGACATTTTGTTTGAGCGCAATCCTCAAACTTAGGTCAAAAAAGCCATTTAAGCCTTTTCACAGTGAGATCTATGCGATATGGCCGAGAAATGTAATTTTGATGTTAACTCCCAAACCGCTGCGCAGAAGTCAACCAAACTTCACCCATTAGTGTATTGTATCACAATCTAGTAGTTACATTTGAAAATTTTGTTCTAGGACATTTTGTTTGAACGCAATCATCAAACTTAATTAAAAAAGTCATTTAAGCCTTTTCACAGTGAGATCTATGCGATATGGCCGAGAAATGTAATATTGATGTTAACTCCCAAACCGCTGCGCAGAAGTCAACCAAACTTCACCCAATAGTGTATTGTATCACAATCTAGTAGTTACATTTGAAAATTTTGTTCTAGGACATTTTGTTTGAGCGCAATCATCAAACGTAATTAAAAAAGTCATTTAAGCCTTTTCACAGTGAGATCTATGCGATATGGCCGAGAAATGTAATTTTGATGTTAACTCCCAAACCGCTGCGCAGAAGTCAACCAAACTTCACCCATTAGTGTATTTTATCACAATCTAGTAGTTACATGTGGAAATTTGGTTCTAGGACATTTGATTTGAGCGCAATCCTCAAACTTAGGTAAAAAAGCCATTTAAGCCTTTTCACAGTGAGATCTATGCGATATGGCCGAGAAATGTAATTTTGATGTTCACTCCCAAACCGCTGCGCAGAAGTCAACCAAACTTCACCCAATAGTGTATTGTATCACAATCTAGTAGTTACATTTGAAAATTTTGTTCTAGGAAATTTTGTTTGAGCGCAATCATCAAACTTAATTAAAAAAGTCATTTAAGCCTTTTCACAGTGAGATCTATGCGATATGGCCGAGAAATGTAATTTTGATGTTAACTCCCAAACCGCTGCGCAGAAGTCAACCAAACTTCACCCATTAGTGTATTTTATCACAATCTAGTAGTTACAAATGGAAATTTGGTTCTAGGACATTTGATTTGAGCGCAATCCTCAAACTTAGGTCAAAAAAGCCATTTAAGCCTTTTCACAGTGAGATCTATGCGATATGGCCGAGAAATGTAATTTTGATGTTAACTCCCAAACCGCTGCGCAGAAGTCAACCAAACTTCACCCAATAGTGTATTGTATCACATTCTAGTAGTTACATTTGAAAATTTCGTTCTAGGACATTTGGTTTGAGCGCAATCCTCAAACTTAGGTCAAAAAAGCCATTTAAGCCTTTTCACAGTGAGATCTATGCGATATGGCCGAGAAATGTAATTTTGATGTTAACTCCCAAACCGCTGCGCAGAAGTCAACCAAACTTCACCCAATAGTGTATTGTATCACAATCTAGTAGTTACATTTAAAAATTTTGTTCTAGGACATTTTGTTTGAACGCAATCATCAAACTTAATTAAAAAAGTCATTTAAGCCTTTTCACAGTGAGATCTATGCGATATGGCCGAGAAATGTAATTTTGATGTTAACTCCCAAACCGCTGCGCAGAAGTCAACCAAACTTCACCCATTAGTGTATTGTATCACAATCTAGTAGTTACATGTGGAAATTTGGTTATAGGACATTTGATTTGAGCGCAATCATCAAACTTAATTAAAAAAGTCATTTAAGCCTTTTCACAGTGAGATCTATGCGATATGGCCGAGAAATGTAATTTTGATGTTAACTCCCAAACCGCTGCGCAGAAGTCAACCAAACTTCACCCATTAGTGTATTTTATCACAATCTAGTAGTTACATGTGGAAATTTGGTTCTAGGACATTTGATTTGAGCGCAATCCTCAAACTTAGGTCAAAAAAGCCATTTAAGCCTTTTCACAGTGAGATCTATGCGATATGGCCGAGAAATGTAATTTTGATGTTAACTCCCAAACCGCTGCGCAGAAGTCAACCAAACTTCACCCAATAGTGTATTGTATCACAATCTAGTAGTTACATTTGAAAATTTTGTTCTAGGAAATTTTGTTTGAGCGCAATCATCAAACTTAATTAAAAAAGTCATTTAAGCCTTTTCACAGTGAGATCTATGCGATATGGCCGAGAAATGTAATTTTGATGTTAACTCCCAAACCGCTGCGCAGAAGTCAACCAAACTTCACCCATTAGTGTATTTTATCACAATCTAGTAGTTACAAATGGAAATTTGGTTCTAGGACATTTGATTTGAGCGCAATCCTCAAACTTAGGTCAAAAAAGCCATTTAAGCCTTTTCACAGTGAGATCTATGCGATATGGCCGAGAAATGTAATTTTGATGTTAACTCCCAAACCGCTGCGCAGAAGTCAACCAAACTTCACCCAATAGTGTATTGTATCACATTCTAGTAGTTACATTTGAAAATTTCGTTCTAGGACATTTGGTTTGAGCGCAATCCTCAAACTTAGGTCAAAAAAGCCATTTAAGCCTTTTCACAGTGAGATCTATGCGATATGGCCGAGAAATGTAATTTTGATGTTAACTCCCAAACCGCTGCGCAGAAGTCAACCAAACTTCACCCAATAGTGTATTGTATCACAATCTAGTAGTTACATTTAAAAATTTTGTTCTAGGACATTTTGTTTGAACGCAATCATCAAACTTAATTAAAAAAGTCATTTAAGCCTTTTCACAGTGAGATCTATGCGATATGGCCGAGAAATGTAATTTTGATGTTAACTCCCAAACCGCTGCGCAGAAGTCAACCAAACTTCACCCATTAGTGTATTGTATCACAATCTAGTAGTTACATGTGGAAATTTGGTTATAGGACATTTGATTTGAGCGCAATCATCAAACTTAATTAAAAAAGTCATTTAAGCCTTTTCACAGTGAGATCTATGCGATATGGCCGAGAAATGTAATTTTGATGTTAACTCCCAAACCGCTGCGCAGAAGTCAACCAAACTTCACCCATTAGTGTATTTTATCACAATCTAGTAGTTACATGTGGAAATTTGGTTCTAGGACATTTGATTTGAGCGCAATCCTCAAACTTAGGTCAAAAAAGCCATTTAAGCCTTTTCACAGTGAGATCTATGCGATATGGCCGAGAAATGTAATTTTGATGTTAACTCCCAAACCGCTGCGCAGAAGTCAACCAAACTTCACCCAATAGTGTATTGTATCACAATCTAGTAGTTACATTTAAAAATTTTGTTCTAGGACATTTTGTTTGAACGCAATCATCAAACTTAATTAAAAAAGTCATTTAAGCCTTTTCACAGTGAGATCTATGCGATATGGCCGAGAAATGTAATTTTGATGTTAACTCCCAAACCGCTGCGCAGAAGTCAACCAAACTTCACCCATTAGTGTATTGTATCACAATCTAGTAGTTACATGTGGAAATTTGGTTCTAGGACATTTGATTTGAGCGCAATCCTCAAACTTAGATCAAAAAAGCCATTTAAGCCTTTTCACAGTGAGATCTATGCGATATGGCCGAGAAATGTAATTTTGATGTTAACTCCCAAACCGCTGCGCAGAAGTCAACCAAACTTCACCCAATAGTGTATTGTATCACAATCTAGTAGTTACATTTGAAAATTTTGTTCTAGGAAATTTTGTTTGAGCGCAATCATCAATCTTAATTAAAAAAGTCATTTAAGCCTTTTCACAGTGAGATCTATGCGATATGGTCGAGAAATGTAATTTTGATGTTAACTCCCAAACCGCTGCGCAGAAGTCAACCAAACTTCACCCATTAGTGTATTTTATCACAATCTAGTAGTTACATGTGGAAATTTGGTTCTAGGACATTTGATTTGAGCGCAATCCTCAAACTTAGGTCAAAAAAGCCATTTAAGCCTTTTCACAGTGAGATCTATGCGATATGGCCGAGAAATGTAATTTTGATGTTAACTCCCAAACCGCTGCGCAGAAGTCAACCAAACTTCACCCAATAGTGTATTGTATCACATTCTAGTAGTTACATTTGAAAATTTCGTTCTAGGACATTTGGTTTGAGCGCAATCCTCAAACTTAGGTCAAAAAAGCCATTTAAGCCTTTTCACAGTGAGATCTATGCGATATGGCCGAGAAATGTAATTTTGATGTTAACTCCCAAACCGCTGCGCAGAAGTCAACCAAACTTCACCCAATAGTGTATTGTATCACAATCTAGTAGTTACATTTAAAAATTTTGTTCTAGGACATTTTGTTTGAACGCAATCATCAAACTTAATTAAAAAAGTCATTTAAGCCTTTTCACAGTGAGATCTATGCGATATGGCCGAGAAATGTAATTTTGATGTTAACTCCCAAACCGCTGCGCAGAAGTCAACCAAACTTCACCCATTAGTGTATTGTATCACAATCTAGTAGTTACATGTGGAAATTTGGTTATAGGACATTTGATTTGAGCGCAATCATCAAACTTAATTAAAAAAGTCATTTAAGCCTTTTCACAGTGAGATCTATGCGATATGGCCGAGAAATGTAATTTTGATGTTAACTCCCAAACCGCTGCGCAGAAGTCAACCAAACTTCACCCATTAGTGTATTTTATCACAATCTAGTAGTTACATGTGGAAATTTGGTTCTAGGACATTTGATTTGAGCGCAATCCTCAAACTTAGGTCAAAAAAGCCATTTAAGCCTTTTCACAGTGAGATCTATGCGATATGGCCGAGAAATGTAATTTTGATGTTAACTCCCAAACCGCTGCGCAGAAGTCAACCAAACTTCACCCAATAGTGTATTGTATCACAATCTAGTAGTTACATTTGAAAATTTTGTTCTAGGAAATTTTGTTTGAGCGCAATCATCAAACTTAATTAAAAAAGTCATTTAAGCCTTTTCACAGTGAGATCTATGCGATATGGCCGAGAAATGTAATTTTGATGTTAACTCCCAAACCGCTGCGCAGAAGTCAACCAAACTTCACCCATTAGTGTATTTTATCACAATCTAGTAGTTACAAATGGAAATTTGGTTCTAGGACATTTGATTTGAGCGCAATCCTCAAACTTAGGTCAAAAAAGCCATTTAAGCCTTTTCACAGTGAGATCTATGCGATATGGCCGAGAAATGTAATTTTGATGTTAACTCCCAAACCGCTGCGCAGAAGTCAACCAAACTTCACCCAATAGTGTATTGTATCACATTCTAGTAGTTACATTTGAAAATTTCGTTCTAGGACATTTGGTTTGAGCGCAATCCTCAAACTTAGGTCAAAAAAGCCATTTAAGCCTTTTCACAGTGAGATCTATGCGATATGGCCGAGAAATGTAATTTTGATGTTAACTCCCAAACCGCTGCGCAGAAGTCAACCAAACTTCACCCAATAGTGTATTGTATCACAATCTAGTAGTTACATTTAAAAATTTTGTTCTAGGACATTTTGTTTGAACGCAATCATCAAACTTAATTAAAAAAGTCATTTAAGCCTTTTCACAGTGAGATCTATGCGATATGGCCGAGAAATGTAATTTTGATGTTAACTCCCAAACCGCTGCGCAGAAGTCAACCAAACTTCACCCATTAGTGTATTGTATCACAATCTAGTAGTTACATGTGGAAATTTGGTTATAGGACATTTGATTTGAGCGCAATCATCAAACTTAATTAAAAAAGTCATTTAAGCCTTTTCACAGTGAGATCTATGCGATATGGCCGAGAAATGTAATTTTGATGTTAACTCCCAAACCGCTGCGCAGAAGTCAACCAAACTTCACCCATTAGTGTATTTTATCACAATCTAGTAGTTACATGTGGAAATTTGGTTCTAGGACATTTGATTTGAGCGCAATCCTCAAACTTAGGTCAAAAAAGCCATTTAAGCCTTTTCACAGTGAGATCTATGCGATATGGCCGAGAAATGTAATTTTGATGTTAACTCCCAAACCGCTGCGCAGAAGTCAACCAAACTTCACCCAATAGTGTATTGTATCACAATCTAGTAGTTACATTTAAAAATTTTGTTCTAGGACATTTTGTTTGAACGCAATCATCAAACTTAATTAAAAAAGTCATTTAAGCCTTTTCACAGTGAGATCTATGCGATATGGCCGAGAAATGTAATTTTGATGTTAACTCCCAAACCGCTGCGCAGAAGTCAACCAAACTTCACCCATTAGTGTATTGTATCACAATCTAGTAGTTACATGTGGAAATTTGGTTCTAGGACATTTGATTTGAGCGCAATCCTCAAACTTAGATCAAAAAAGCCATTTAAGCCTTTTCACAGTGAGATCTATGCGATATGGCCGAGAAATGTAATTTTGATGTTAACTCCCAAACCGCTGCGCAGAAGTCAACCAAACTTCACCCAATAGTGTATTGTATCACAATCTAGTAGTTACATTTGAAAATTTTGTTCTAGGAAATTTTGTTTGAGCGCAATCATCAATCTTAATTAAAAAAGTCATTTAAGCCTTTTCACAGTGAGATCTATGCGATATGGTCGAGAAATGTAATTTTGATGTTAACTCCCAAACCGCTGCGCAGAAGTCAACCAAACTTCACCCATTAGTGTATTTTATCACAATCTAGTAGTTACATGTGGAAATTTGGTTCTAGGACATTTGATTTGAGCGCAATCCTCAAACTTAGGTCAAAAAAGCCATTTAAGCCTTTTCACAGTGAGATCTATGCGATATGGCCGAGAAATGTAATTTTGATGTTAACTCCCAAACCGCTGCGCAGAAGTCAACCAAACTTCACCCAATAGTGTATTGTATCACATTCTAGTAGTTACATTTGAAAATTTCGTTCTAGGACATTTGGTTTGAGCGCAATCCTCAAACTTAGGTCAAAAAAGCCATTTAAGCCTTTTCACAGTGAGATCTATGCGATATGGCCGAGAAATGTAATTTTGATGTTAACTCCCAAACCGCTGCGCAGAAGTCAACCAAACTTCACCCAATAGTGTATTGTATCACAATCTAGTAGTTACATTTAAAAATTTTGTTCTAGGACATTTTGTTTGAACGCAATCATCAAACTTAATTAAAAAAGTCATTTAAGCCTTTTCACAGTGAGATCTATGCGATATGGCCGAGAAATGTAATTTTGATGTTAACTCCCAAACCGCTGCGCAGAAGTCAACCAAACTTCACCCATTAGTGTATTGTATCACAATCTAGTAGTTACATGTGGAAATTTGGTTATAGGACATTTGATTTGAGCGCAATCCTCAAACTTAGGTCAAAAAAGCCATTTAAGCCTTTTCACAGTGAGATCTATGCGATATGGCCGAGAAATGTAATTTTGATGTTAACTCCCAAACCGCTGCGCAGAAGTCAACCAAACTTCACCCAATAGTGTATTGTATCACAATCTAGTAGTTACATTTGAAAATTTTGTTCTAGGACATTTTGTTTGAACGCAATCATCAAACTTAATTAAAAAAGTCATTTAAGCCTTTTCACAGTGAGATCTATGCGATATGGCCGAGAAATGTAATTTTGATGTTAACTCCCAAACCGCTGCGCAGAAGTCAACCAAACTTCACCCAATAGTGTATTGTATCACAATCTAGTAGTTACATTTGAAAATTTTGTTCTAGGACATTTGGTTTGAGCGCAATCCTCAAACTTAGGTCAAAAAAGCCATTTAAGCCTTTTCACAGTGAGATCTATGCGATATGGCCGAGAAATGTAATTTTGATGTTAACTCCCAAACCGCTGCGCAGAAGTCAACCAAACTTCACCCAATAGTGTATTGTATCACATTCTAGTAGTTACATTTGAAAATTTCGTTCTAGGAAATTTTGTTTGAGCGCAATCATCAAACTTAATTAAAAAAGTCATTTAAGCCTTTTCACAGTGAGATCTATGCGATATGGCCGAGAAATGTAATTTTGATGTTAACTCCCAAACCGCTGCGCAGAAGTCAACCAAACTTCACCCATTAGTGTATTTTATCACAATCTAGTAGTTACATGTGGAAATTTGGTTCTAGGACATTTGATTTGAGCGCAATCCTCAAACTTAGGTCAAAAAAGCCATTTAAGCCTTTTCACAGTGAGATCTATGCGATATGGCCGAGAAATGTAATTTTGATGTTCACTCCCAAACCGCTGCGCAGAAGTCAACCAAACTTCACCCAATAGTGTATTGTATCACAATCTAGTAGTAACATTTGAAAATTTTGTTCTAGGAAATTTTGTTTGAGCGCAATCATCAAACTTAATTAAAAAAGTCATTTAAGCCTTTTCACAGTGAGATCTATGCGATATGGCCGAGAAATGTAATTTTGATGTTAACTCCCAAACCGCTGCGCAGAAGTCAACCAAACTTCACCCATTAGTGTATTTTATCACAATCTAGTAGTTACATTTGAAAATTTGGTTCTAGGACATTTGATTTGAGCGCAATCCTCAAACTTAGGTCAAAAAAGCCATTTAAGCCTTTTCACAGTGAGATCTATGCGATATGGCCGAGAAATGTAATTTTGATGTTAACTCCCAAACCGCTGCGCAGAAGTCAACCAAACTTCACCCAATAGTGTATTGTATCACAATCTAGTAGTTACATTTAAAAATTTTGTTCTAGGACATTTTGTTTGAACGCAATCATCAAACTTAATTAAAAAAGTCATTTAAGCCTTTTCACAGTGAGATCTATGCGATATGGCCGAGAAATGTAATTTTGATGTTAACTCCCAAACCGCTGCGCAGAAGTCAACCAAACTTCACCCATTAGTGTATTGTATCACAATCTAGTAGTTACATGTGGAAATTTGGTTATAGGACATTTGATTTGAGCGCAATCCTCAAACTTAGGTCAAAAAAGCCATTTAAGCCTTTTCACAGTGAGATCTATGCGATATGGCCGAGAAATGTAATTTTGATGTTAACTCCCAAACCGCTGCGCAGAAGTCAACCAAACTTCACCCAATAGTGTATTGTATCACAATCTAGTAGTTACATTTGAAAATTTTGTTCTAGGAAATTTTGTTTGAGCGCAATCATCAAACTTAATTAAAAAAGTCATTTAAGCCTTTTCACAGTGAGATCTATGCGATATGGCCGAGAAATGTAATTTTGATGTTAACTCACAAACCGCTGCGCAGAAGTCAACCAAACTTCACCCATTAGTGTATTTTATCACAATCTAGTAGTTACATGTGGAAATTTGGTTCTAGGACATTTGATTTGAGCGCAATCCTCAAACTTAGGTCAAAAAAGCCATTTAAGCCTTTTCACATTGAGATCTATGCGATATGGCCGAGAAATGTAATTTTGATGTTCACTCCCAAACCGCTGCGCAGAAGTCAACCAAACTTCACCCAATAGTGTATTGTATCACAATCTAGTAGTTACATTTGAAAATTTTGTTCTAGGAAATTTTGTTTGAGCGCAATCATCAAACTTAATTAAAAAAGTCATTTAAGCCTTTTCACAGTGAGATCTATGTGATATGGCCGAGAAATGTAATTTTGATGTTAACTCCCAAACCGCTGCGCAGAAGTCAACCAAACTTCACCCATTAGTGTATTTTATCACAATCTAGTAGTTACAAATGGAAATTTGGTTCTAGGACATTTGATTTGAGCGCAATCCTCAAACTTAGGTCAAAAAAGCCATTTAAGCCTTTTCACAGTGAGATCTATGCGATATGGCCGAGAAATGTAATTTTGATGTTAACTCCCAAACCGCTGCGCAGAAGTCAACCAAACTTCACCCAATAGTGTATTGTATCACATTCTAGTAGTTACATTTGAAAATTTCGTTCTAGGACATTTGGTTTGAGCGCAATCCTCAAACTTAGGTCAAAAAAGCCATTTAAGCCTTTTCACAGTGAGATCTATGCGATATGGCCGAGAAATGTAATTTTGATGTTAACTCCCAAACCGCTGCGTAGAAGTCAACCAAACTTCACCCAATAGTGTATTGTATCACAATCTAGTAGTTACATTTGAAAATTTTGTTCTAGGAAATTTTGTTTGAGCGCAATCATCAAACTTAATTAAAAAAGTCATTTAAGCCTTTTCACAGTGAGATCTATGCGATATGGCCGAGAAATGTAATTTTGATGTTAACTCCCAAACCGCTGCGCAGAAGTTAACCAAACTTCACCCATTAGTGTATTTTATCACAATCTAGTAGTTACATGTGGAAATTTGGTTCTAGGACATTTGATTTGAGCGCAATCCTCAAACTTAGGTCAAAAAAGCCATTTAAGCCTTTTCACAGTGAGATCTATGCGATATGGCCGAGAAATGTAATTTTGATGTTAACTCCCAAACCGCTGCGCAGAAGTCAACCAAACTTCACCCAATAGTGTATTGTATCACATTCTAGTAGTTACATTTGAAAATTTCGTTCTAGGACATTTGGTTTGAGCGCAATCCTCAAACTTAGGTCAAAAAAGCCATTTAAGCCTTTTCACAGTGAGATCTATGCGATATGGCCGAGAAATGTAATTTTGATGTTAACTCCCAAACCGCTGCGCAGAAGTCAACCAAACTTCACCCAATAGTGTATTGTATCACAATCTAGTAGTTACATTTGAAAATTTTGTTCTAGGAAATTTTGTTTGAGCGCAATCATCAAACTTAGGTCAAAAAAGCCATTTAAGCCTTTTCACAGTGAGATCTATGCGATATGGCCGAGAAATGTAATTTTGATGTTAACTCCCAAACCGCTGCGCAGAAGTCAACCAAACTTCACCCAATAGTGTATTGTATCACAATCTAGTAGTTACATTTAAAAATTTTGTTCTAGGACATTTTGTTTGAACGCAATCATCAAACTTAATTAAAAAAGTCATTTAAGCCTTTTCACAGTGAGATCTATGCGATATGGCCGAGAAATGTAATTTTGATGTTAACTCCCAAACCGCTGCGCAGAAGTCAACCAAACTTCACCCATTAGTGTATTGTATCACAATCTAGTAGTTACATGTGGAAATTTGGTTATAGGACATTTGATTTGAGCGCAATCCTCAAACTTAGGTCAAAAAAGCCATTTAAGCCTTTTCACAGTGAGATCTATGCGATATGGCCGAGAAATGTAATTTTGATGTTAACTCCCAAACCGCTGCGCAGAAGTCAACCAAACTTCACCCAATAGTGTATTGTATCACAATCTAGTAGTTACATTTGAAAATTTTGTTCTAGGAAATTTTGTTTGAGCGCAATCATCAAACTTAATTAAAAAAGTCATTTAAGCCTTTTCACAGTGAGATCTATGCGATATGGCCGAGAAATGTAATTTTGATGTTAACTCCCAAACCGCTGCGCAGAAGTCAACCAAACTTCACCCATTAGTGTATTTTATCACAATCTAGTAGTTACATGTGGAAATTTGGTTCTAGGACATTTGATTTGAGCGCAATCCTCAAACTTAGGTCAAAAAAGCCATTTAAGCCTTTTCACAGTGAGATCTATGCGATATGGCCGAGAAATGTAATTTTGATGTTAACTCCCAAACCGCTGCGCAGAAGTCAACCAAACTTCACCCAATAGTGTATTGTATCACATTCTAGTAGTTACATTTGAAAATTTCGTTCTAGGACATTTGGTTTGAGCGCAATCCTCAAACTTAGGTCAAAAAAGCCATTTAAGCCTTTTCACAGTGAGATCTATGCGATATGGCCGAGAAATGTAATTTTGATGTTAACTCCCAAACCGCTGCGCAGAAGTCAACCAAACTTCACCCAATAGTGTATTGTATCACAATCTAGTAGTTACATTTGAAAATTTTGTTCTAGGACATTTTGTTTGAACGCAATCATCAAACTTAATTAAAAAAGTCATTTAAGCCTTTTCACAGTGAGATCTATGCGATATGGCCGAGAAATGTAATTTTGATGTTCACTCCCAAACCGCTGCGCAGAAGTCAACCAAACTTCACCCAATAGTGTATTGTATCACAATCTAGTAGTTACATTTGAAAATTTTGTTCTAGGAAATTTTGTTTGAGCGCAATCATCAAACTTAATTAAAAAAGTCATTTAAGCCTTTTCACAGTGAGATCTATGCGATATGGCCGAGAAATGTAATTTTGATGTTAACTCCCAAACCGCTGCGCAGAAGTCAACCAAACTTCACCCAATAGTGTATTGTATCACAATCTAGTAGTTACATTTGAAAATTTTGTTCTAGGACATTTTGTTTGAGCGCAATCCTCAAACTTAGGTCAAAAAAGCCATTTAAGCCTTTTCACAGTGAGATCTATGCGATATGGCCGAGAAATGTAATTTTGATGTTAACTCCCAAACCGCTGCGCAGAAGTCAACCAAACTTCACCCAATAGTGTATTGTATCACAATCTAGTAGTTACATTTGAAAATTTTGTTCTAGGACATTTTGTTTGAACGCAATCATCAAACTTAATTAAAAAAGTCATTTAAGCCTTTTCACAGTGAGATCTATGCGATATGGCCGAGAAATGTAATTTTGATGTTAACTCCCAAACCGCTGCGCAGAAGTCAACCAAACTTCACCCAATAGTGTATTGTATCACAATCTAGTAGTTACATTTGAAAATTTTGTTCTAGGACATTTTGTTTGAACGCAATCATCAAACTTAATTAAAAAAGTCATATAAGCCTTTTCACAGTGAGATCTATGCGATATGGCCGAGAAATGTAATTTTGATGTTAACTCCCAAACCGCTGCGCAGAAGTCAACCAAACTTCACCCAATAGTGTATTGTATCACAATCTAGTAGTTACATTTGAAAATTTTGTTCTAGGACATTTTGTTTGAGCGCAATCCTCAAACTTAGGTCAAAAAAGCCATTTAAGCCTTTTCACAGTGAGATCTATGCGATATGGCCGAGAAATGTAATTTTGATGTTCACTCCCAAACCCCTGCGCAGAAGTCAACCAAACTTCACCCAATAGTGTATTGTATCACAATCTAGTAGTTACATTTGAAAATTTTGTTCTAGGAAATTTTGTTTGAGCGCAATCATCAAACTTAATTAAAAAAGTCATTTAAGCCTTTTCACAGTGAGATCTATGCGATATGGCCGAGAAATGTAATTTTGATGTTAACTCCCAAACCGCTGCGCAGAAGTCAACCAAACTTCACCCATTAGTGTATTGTATCACAATCTAGTAGTTACATTTGAAAATTTTGTTCTAGGACATTTGGTTTGAGCGCAATCCTCAAACTTAGGTCAAAAAAGCCATTTAAGCCTTTTCACAGTGAGATCTATGCGATATGGCCGAGAAATGTAATTTTGATGTTAACTCCCAAACCGCTGCGCAGAAGTCAACCAAACTTCACCCATTAGTGTATTTTATCACAATCTAGTAGTTACATGTGGAAATTTGGTTCTAGGACATTTGATTTGAGCGCAATCCTCAAACTTAGGTCAAAAAAGCCATTTAAGCCTTTTCACAGTGAGATCTATGCGATATGGCCGAGAAATGTAATTTTGATGTTAACTCCCAAACCGCTGCGCAGAAGTCAACCAAACTTCACCCAATAGTGTATTGTATCACATTCTAGTAGTTACATTTGAAAATTTCGTTCTAGGACATTTGGTTTGAGCGCAATCCTCAAACTTAGGTCAAAAAAGCCATTTAAGCCTTTTCACAGTGAGATCTATGCGATATGGCCGAGAAATGTAATTTTGATGATAACTCCCAAACCGCTGCGCAGAAGTCAACCAAACTTCACCCAATAGTGTATTGTATCACAATCTAGTAGTTACATTTAAAAATTTTGTTCTAGGACATTTTGTTTGAACGCAATCATCAAACTTAATTAAAAAAGTCATTTAAGCCTTTTCACAGTGAGATCTATGCGATATGGCCGAGAAATGTAATTTTGATGTTAACTCCCAAACCGCTGCGCAGAAGTCAACCAAACTTCACCCAATAGTGTATTGTATCACATTCTAGTAGTTACATTTGAAAATTTCGTTCTAGGACATTTGGTTTGAGCGCAATCCTCAAACTTAGGTCAAAAAAGCCATTTAAGCCTTTTCACAGTGAGATCTATGCGATATGGCCGAGAAATGTAATTTTGATGATAACTCCCAAACCGCTGCGCAGAAGTCAACCAAACTTCACCCAATAGTGTATTGTATCACAATCTAGTAGTTACATTTAAAAATTTTGTTCTAGGACATTTTGTTTGAACGCAATCATCAAACTTAATTAAAAAAGTCATTTAAGCCTTTTCACAGTGAGATCTATGCGATATGGCCGAGAAATGTAATTTTGATGTTAACTCCCAAACCGCTGCGCAGAAGTCAACCAAACTTCACCCAATACTGTATTGTATCACAATCTAGTAGTTACATTTGAAAATTTTGTTCTAGGACATTTGGTTTGAGCGCAATCCTCAAACTTAGGTCAAAAAAGCCATTTAAGCCTTTTCACAGTGAGATCTATGCGATATGGCCGAGAAATGTAATTTTGATGTTAACTCCCAAACCGCTGCGCAGAAGTCAACCAAACTTCACCCATTAGTGTATTTTATCACAATCTAGTAGTTACATGTGGAAATTTGGTTCTAGGACATTTGATTTGAGCGCAATCCTCAAACTTAGGTCAAAAAAGCCATTTAAGCCTTTTCACAGTGAGATCTATGCGATATGGCCGAGAAATGTAATTTTGATGTTAACTCCCAAACCGCTGCGCAGAAGTCAACCAAACTTCACCCAATAGTGTATTGTATCACAATCTAGTAGTTACATTTAAAAAATTTTGTTCTAGGACATTTTGTTTGAACGCAATCATCAAACTTAATTAAAAAAGTCATTTAAGCCTTTTCACAGTGAGATCTATGCGATATGGCCGAGAAATGTAATTTTGATGTTAACTCCCAAATCGCTGCGCAGAAGTCAACCAAACTTCACCCATTAGTGTATTGTATCACAATCTAGTAGTTACATGTGGAAATTTGGTTATAGGACATTTGATTTGAGCGCAATCCTCAAACTTAGGTCAAAAAAGCCATTTAAGCCTTTTCACAGTGAGATCTATGCGATATGGCCGAGAAATGTAATTTTGATGTTAACTCCCAAACCGCTGCGCAGAAGTCAACCAAACTTCACCCAATAGTGTATTGTATCACAATCTAGTAGTTACATTTGAAAATTTTGTTCTAGGAAATTTTGTTTGAGCGCAATCATCAAACTTAATTAAAAAAGTCATTTAAGCCTTTTCACAGTGAGATCTATGCGATATGGCCGAGAAATGTAATTTTGATGTTAACTCCCAAACCGCTGCGCAGAAGTCAACCAAACTTCACCCATTAGTGTATTTTATCACAATCTAGTAGTTACATGTGGAAATTTGGTTCTAGGACATTTGATTTGAGCGCAATCCTCAAACTTAGGTCAAAAAAGCCATTTAAGCCTTTTCACAGTGAGATCTATGCGATATGGCCGAGAAATGTAATTTTGATGTTCACTCCCAAACCCCTGCGCAGAAGTCAACCAAACTTCACCCAATAGTGTATTGTATCACAATCTAGTAGTTACATTTGAAAATTTTGTTCTAGGAAATTTTGTTTGAGCGCAATCATCAAACTTAATTAAAAAAGTCATTTAAGCCTTTTCACAGTGAGATCTATGCGATATGGCCGAGAAATGTAATTTTGATGTTAACTCCCAAACCGCTGCGCAGAAGTCAACCAAACTTCACCCATTAGTGTATTGTATCACAATCTAGTAGTTACATTTGAAAATTTTGTTCTAGGACATTTGGTTTGAGCGCAATCCTCAAACTTAGGTCAAAAAAGCCATTTAAGCCTTTTCACAGTGAGATCTATGCGATATGGCCGAGAAATGTAATTTTGATGTTAACTCCCAAACCGCTGCGCAGAAGTCAACCAAACTTCACCCATTAGTGTATTTTATCACAATCTAGTAGTTACATGTGGAAATTTGGTTCTAGGACATTTGATTTGAGCGCAATCCTCAAACTTAGGTCAAAAAAGCCATTTAAGCCTTTTCACAGTGAGATCTATGCGATATGGCCGAGAAATGTAATTTTGATGTTAACTCCCAAACCGCTGCGCAGAAGTCAACCAAACTTCACCCAATAGTGTATTGTATCACAATCTAGTAGTTACATTTAAAAAATTTTGTTCTAGGACATTTTGTTTGAACGCAATCATCAAACTTAATTAAAAAAGTCATTTAAGCCTTTTCACAGTGAGATCTATGCGATATGGCCGAGAAATGTAATTTTGATGTTAACTCCCAAACCGCTGCGCAGAAGTCAACCAAACTTCACCCATTAGTGTATTGTATCACAATCTAGTAGTTACATGTGGAAATTTGGTTCTAGGACATTTGATTTGAGCGCAATCCTCAAACTTAGGTCAAAAAAGCCATTTAAGCCTTTTCACAGTGAGATCTATGCGATATGGCCGAGAAATGTAATTTTGATGTTAACTCCCAAACCGCTGCGCAGAAGTCAACCAAACTTCACCCAATAGTGTATTGTATCACAATCTAGTAGTTACATTTGAAAATTTTGTTCTAGGAAATTTTGTTTGAGCGCAATCATCAAACTTAATTAAAAAAGTCATTTAAGCCTTTTCACAGTGAGATCTATGCGATATGGCCGAGAAATGTAATTTTGATGTTAACTCCCAAACCGCTGCGCAGAAGTCAACCAAACTTCACCCATTAGTGTATTTTATCACAATCTAGTAGTTACATGTGGAAATTTGGTTCTAGGACATTTGATTTGAGCGCAATCCTCAAACTTAGGTCAAAAAAGCCATTTAAGCCTTTTCACAGTGAGATCTATGCGATATGGCCGAGAAATGTAATTTTGATGTGAACTCCCAAACCGCTGCGCAGAAGTCAACCAAACTTCACCCAATAGTGTATTGTATCACATTCTAGTAGTTACATTTGAAAATTTCGTTCTAGGACATTTGGTTTGAGCGCAATCCTCAAACTTAGGTCAAAAAAGCCATTTAAGCCTTTTCACAGTGAGATCTATGCGATATGGCCGAGAAATGTAATTTTGATGTTAACTCCCAAACCGCTGCGCAGAAGTCAACCAAACTTCACCCAATTGTGTATTGTATCACAATCTAGTAGTTACATTTGAAAATTTTGTTCTAGGACATTTTGTTTGAACGCAATCATCAAACTTAATTAAAAAAGTCATTTAAGCCTTTTCACAGTGAGATCTATGCGATATGGCCGAGAAATGTAATTTTGATGTTAACTCCCAAACCGCTGCGCAGAAGTCAACCAAACTTCACCCAATAGTGTATTGTATCACAATCTAGTAGTTACATTTGAAAATTTTGTTCTAGGACATTTTGTTTGAGCGCAATCCTCAAACTTAGGTCAAAAAAGCCATTTAAGCCTTTTCACAGTGAGATCTATGCGATATGGCCGAGAAATGTAATTTTGATGTTAACTCCCAAACCGCTGCGCAGAAGTCAACCAAACTTCACCCATTAGTGTATTGTATCACAATCTAGTAGTTACATTTGAAAATTTTGTTCTAGGACATTTTGTTTGAACGCAATCATTAAACTTAATTAAAAAAGTCATTTAAGCCTTTTCACAGTGAGATCTATGCGATATGGCCGAGAAATGTAATATTGATGTTAACTCCCAAACCGCTGCGCAGAAGTCAACCAAACTTCACCCAATAGTGTATTGTATCACAATCTAGTAGTTACATTTGAAAATTTTGTTCTAGGACATTTTGTTTGAGCGCAATCATCAAACGTAATTAAAAAAGTCATTTAAGCCTTTTCACAGTGAGATCTATGCGATATGGCCGAGAAATGTAATTTTGATGTTAACTCCCAAACCGCTGCGCAGAAGTCAACCAAACTTCACCCATTAGTGTATTTTATCACAATCTAGTAGTTACATGTGGAAATTTGGTTCTAGGACATTTGATTTGAGCGCAATCCTCAAACTTAGGTCAAAAAAGCCATTTAAGCCTTTTCACAGTGAGATCTATGCGATATGGCCGAGAAATGTAATTTTGATGTTCACTCCCAAACCGCTGCGCAGAAGTCAACCAAACTTCACCCAATAGTGTATTGTATCACAATCTAGTAGTTACATTTGAAAATTTTGTTCTAGGAAATTTTGTTTGAGCGCAATCATCAAACTTAATTAAAAAAGTCATTTAAGCCTTTTCACAGTGAGATCTATGCGATATGGCCGAGAAATGTAATTTTGATGTTAACTCCCAAACCGCTGCGCAGAAGTCAACCAAACTTCACCCATTAGTGTATTTTATCACAATCTAGTAGTTACAAATGGAAATTTGGTTCTAGGACATTTGATTTGAGCGCAATCCTCAAACTTAGGTCAAAAAAGCCATTTAAGCCTTTTCACAGTGAGATCTATGCGATATGGCCGAGAAATGTAATTTTGATGTTAACTCCCAAACCGCTGCGCAGAAGTCAACCAAACTTCACCCAATAGTGTATTGTATCACATTCTAGTAGTTACATTTGAAAATTTCGTTCTAGGACATTTGGTTTGAGCGCAATCCTCAAACTTAGGTCAAAAAAGCCATTTAAGCCTTTTCACAGTGAGATCTATGCGATATGGCCGAGAAATGTAATTTTGATGTTAACTCCCAAACCGCTGCGCAGAAGTCAACCAAACTTCACCCAATAGTGTATTGTATCACAATCTAGTAGTTACATTTAAAAATTTTGTTCTAGGACATTTTGTTTGAACGCAATCATCAAACTTAATTAAAAAAGTCATTTAAGCCTTTTCACAGTGAGATCTATGCGATATGGCCGAGAAATGTAATTTTGATGTTAACTCCCAAACCGCTGCGCAGAAGTCAACCAAACTTCACCCATTAGTGTATTGTATCACAATCTAGTAGTTACATGTGGAAATTTGGTTATAGGACATTTGATTTGAGCGCAATCATCAAACTTAATTAAAAAAGTCATTTAAGCCTTTTCACAGTGAGATCTATGCGATATGGCCGAGAAATGTAATTTTGATGTTAACTCCCAAACCGCTGCGCAGAAGTCAACCAAACTTCACCCATTAGTGTATTTTATCACAATCTAGTAGTTACATGTGGAAATTTGGTTCTAGGACATTTGATTTGAGCGCAATCCTCAAACTTAGGTCAAAAAAGCCATTTAAGCCTTTTCACAGTGAGATCTATGCGATATGGCCGAGAAATGTAATTTTGATGTTAACTCCCAAACCGCTGCGCAGAAGTCAACCAAACTTCACCCAATAGTGTATTGTATCACAATCTAGTAGTTACATTTGAAAATTTTGTTCTAGGAAATTTTGTTTGAGCGCAATCATCAAACTTAATTAAAAAAGTCATTTAAGCCTTTTCACAGTGAGATCTATGCGATATGGCCGAGAAATGTAATTTTGATGTTAACTCCCAAACCGCTGCGCAGAAGTCAACCAAACTTCACCCATTAGTGTATTTTATCACAATCTAGTAGTTACAAATGGAAATTTGGTTCTAGGACATTTGATTTGAGCGCAATCCTCAAACTTAGGTCAAAAAAGCCATTTAAGCCTTTTCACAGTGAGATCTATGCGATATGGCCGAGAAATGTAATTTTGATGTTAACTCCCAAACCGCTGCGCAGAAGTCAACCAAACTTCACCCAATAGTGTATTGTATCACATTCTAGTAGTTACATTTGAAAATTTCGTTCTAGGACATTTGGTTTGAGCGCAATCCTCAAACTTAGGTCAAAAAAGCCATTTAAGCCTTTTCACAGTGAGATCTATGCGATATGGCCGAGAAATGTAATTTTGATGTTAACTCCCAAACCGCTGCGCAGAAGTCAACCAAACTTCACCCAATAGTGTATTGTATCACAATCTAGTAGTTACATTTAAAAATTTTGTTCTAGGACATTTTGTTTGAACGCAATCATCAAACTTAATTAAAAAAGTCATTTAAGCCTTTTCACAGTGAGATCTATGCGATATGGCCGAGAAATGTAATTTTGATGTTAACTCCCAAACCGCTGCGCAGAAGTCAACCAAACTTCACCCATTAGTGTATTGTATCACAATCTAGTAGTTACATGTGGAAATTTGGTTATAGGACATTTGATTTGAGCGCAATCATCAAACTTAATTAAAAAAGTCATTTAAGCCTTTTCACAGTGAGATCTATGCGATATGGCCGAGAAATGTAATTTTGATGTTAACTCCCAAACCGCTGCGCAGAAGTCAACCAAACTTCACCCATTAGTGTATTTTATCACAATCTAGTAGTTACATGTGGAAATTTGGTTCTAGGACATTTGATTTGAGCGCAATCCTCAAACTTAGGTCAAAAAAGCCATTTAAGCCTTTTCACAGTGAGATCTATGCGATATGGCCGAGAAATGTAATTTTGATGTTAACTCCCAAACCGCTGCGCAGAAGTCAACCAAACTTCACCCAATAGTGTATTGTATCACAATCTAGTAGTTACATTTAAAAATTTTGTTCTAGGACATTTTGTTTGAACGCAATCATCAAACTTAATTAAATGAGTCATTTAAGCCTTTTCACAGTGAGATCTATGCGATATGGCCGAGAAATGTAATTTTGATGTTAACTCCCAAACCGCTGCGCAGAAGTCAACCAAACTTCACCCATTAGTGTATTGTATCACAATCTAGTAGTTACATGTGGAAATTTGGTTCTAGGACATTTGATTTGAGCGCAATCCTCAAACTTAGATCAAAAAAGCCATTTAAGCCTTTTCACAGTGAGATCTATGCGATATGGCCGAGAAATGTAATTTTGATGTTAACTCCCAAACCGCTGCGCAGAAGTCAACCAAACTTCACCCAATAGTGTATTGTATCACAATCTAGTAGTTACATTTGAAAATTTTGTTCTAGGAAATTTTGTTTGAGCGCAATCATCAATCTTAATTAAAAAAGTCATTTAAGCCTTTTCACAGTGAGATCTATGCGATATGGTCGAGAAATGTAATTTTGATGTTAACTCCCAAACCGCTGCGCAGAAGTCAACCAAACTTCACCCATTAGTGTATTTTATCACAATCTAGTAGTTACATGTGGAAATTTGGTTCTAGGACATTTGATTTGAGCGCAATCCTCAAACTTAGGTCAAAAAAGCCATTTAAGCCTTTTCACAGTGAGATCTATGCGATATGGCCGAGAAATGTAATTTTGATGTTAACTCCCAAACCGCTGCGCAGAAGTCAACCAAACTTCACCCAATAGTGTATTGTATCACATTCTAGTAGTTACATTTGAAAATTTCGTTCTAGGACATTTGGTTTGAGCGCAATCCTCAAACTTAGGTCAAAAAAGCCATTTAAGCCTTTTCACAGTGAGATCTATGCGATATGGCCGAGAAATGTAATTTTGATGTTAACTCCCAAACCGCTGCGCAGAAGTCAACCAAACTTCACCCAATAGTGTATTGTATCACAATCTAGTAGTTACATTTAAAAATTTTGTTCTAGGACATTTTGTTTGAACGCAATCATCAAACTTAATTAAAAAAGTCATTTAAGCCTTTTCACAGTGAGATCTATGCGATATGGCCGAGAAATGTAATTTTGATGTTAACTCCCAAACCGCTGCGCAGAAGTCAACCAAACTTCACCCATTAGTGTATTGTATCACAATCTAGTAGTTACATGTGGAAATTTGGTTATAGGACATTTGATTTGAGCGCAATCATCAAACTTAATTAAAAAAGTCATTTAAGCCTTTTCACAGTGAGATCTATGCGATATGGCCGAGAAATGTAATTTTGATGTTAACTCCCAAACCGCTGCGCAGAAGTCAACCAAACTTCACCCATTAGTGTATTTTATCACAATCTAGTAGTTACATGTGGAAATTTGGTTCTAGGACATTTGATTTGAGCGCAATCCTCAAACTTAGGTCAAAAAAGCCATTTAAGCCTTTTCACAGTGAGATCTATGCGATATGGCCGAGAAATGTAATTTTGATGTTAACTCCCAAACCGCTGCGCAGAAGTCAACCAAACTTCACCCAATAGTGTATTGTATCACAATCTAGTAGTTACATTTGAAAATTTTGTTCTAGGAAATTTTGTTTGAGCGCAATCATCAAACTTAATTAAAAAAGTCATTTAAGCCTTTTCACAGTGAGATCTATGCGATATGGCCGAGAAATGTAATTTTGATGTTAACTCCCAAACCGCTGCGCAGAAGTCAACCAAACTTCACCCATTAGTGTATTTTATCACAATCTAGTAGTTACAAATGGAAATTTGGTTCTAGGACATTTGATTTGAGCGCAATCCTCAAACTTAGGTCAAAAAAGCCATTTAAGCCTTTTCACAGTGAGATCTATGCGATATGGCCGAGAAATGTAATTTTGATGTTAACTCCCAAACCGCTGCGCAGAAGTCAACCAAACTTCACCCAATAGTGTATTGTATCACATTCTAGTAGTTACATTTGAAAATTTCGTTCTAGGACATTTGGTTTGAGCGCAATCCTCAAACTTAGGTCAAAAAAGCCATTTAAGCCTTTTCACAGTGAGATCTATGCGATATGGCCGAGAAATGTAATTTTGATGTTAACTCCCAAACCGCTGCGCAGAAGTCAACCAAACTTCACCCAATAGTGTATTGTATCACAATCTAGTAGTTACATTTAAAAATTTTGTTCTAGGACATTTTGTTTGAACGCAATCATCAAACTTAATTAAAAAAGTCATTTAAGCCTTTTCACAGTGAGATCTATGCGATATGGCCGAGAAATGTAATTTTGATGTTAACTCCCAAACCGCTGCGCAGAAGTCAACCAAACTTCACCCATTAGTGTATTGTATCACAATCTAGTAGTTACATGTGGAAATTTGGTTATAGGACATTTGATTTGAGCGCAATCATCAAACTTAATTAAAAAAGTCATTTAAGCCTTTTCACAGTGAGATCTATGCGATATGGCCGAGAAATGTAATTTTGATGTTAACTCCCAAACCGCTGCGCAGAAGTCAACCAAACTTCACCCATTAGTGTATTTTATCACAATCTAGTAGTTACATGTGGAAATTTGGTTCTAGGACATTTGATTTGAGCGCAATCCTCAAACTTAGGTCAAAAAAGCCATTTAAGCCTTTTCACAGTGAGATCTATGCGATATGGCCGAGAAATGTAATTTTGATGTTAACTCCCAAACCGCTGCGCAGAAGTCAACCAAACTTCACCCAATAGTGTATTGTATCACAATCTAGTAGTTACATTTAAAAATTTTGTTCTAGGACATTTTGTTTGAACGCAATCATCAAACTTAATTAAAAAAGTCATTTAAGCCTTTTCACAGTGAGATCTATGCGATATGGCCGAGAAATGTAATTTTGATGTTAACTCCCAAACCGCTGCGCAGAAGTCAACCAAACTTCACCCATTAGTGTATTGTATCACAATCTAGTAGTTACATGTGGAAATTTGGTTCTAGGACATTTGATTTGAGCGCAATCCTCAAACTTAGATCAAAAAAGCCATTTAAGCCTTTTCACAGTGAGATCTATGCGATATGGCCGAGAAATGTAATTTTGATGTTAACTCCCAAACCGCTGCGCAGAAGTCAACCAAACTTCACCCAATAGTGTATTGTATCACAATCTAGTAGTTACATTTGAAAATTTTGTTCTAGGAAATTTTGTTTGAGCGCAATCATCAATCTTAATTAAAAAAGTCATTTAAGCCTTTTCACAGTGAGATCTATGCGATATGGTCGAGAAATGTAATTTTGATGTTAACTCCCAAACCGCTGCGCAGAAGTCAACCAAACTTCACCCATTAGTGTATTTTATCACAATCTAGTAGTTACATGTGGAAATTTGGTTCTAGGACATTTGATTTGAGCGCAATCCTCAAACTTAGGTCAAAAAAGCCATTTAAGCCTTTTCACAGTGAGATCTATGCGATATGGCCGAGAAATGTAATTTTGATGTTAACTCCCAAACCGCTGCGCAGAAGTCAACCAAACTTCACCCAATAGTGTATTGTATCACATTCTAGTAGTTACATTTGAAAATTTCGTTCTAGGACATTTGGTTTGAGCGCAATCCTCAAACTTAGGTCAAAAAAGCCATTTAAGCCTTTTCACAGTGAGATCTATGCGATATGGCCGAGAAATGTAATTTTGATGTTAACTCCCAAACCGCTGCGCAGAAGTCAACCAAACTTCACCCAATAGTGTATTGTATCACAATCTAGTAGTTACATTTAAAAATTTTGTTCTAGGACATTTTGTTTGAACGCAATCATCAAACTTAATTAAAAAAGTCATTTAAGCCTTTTCACAGTGAGATCTATGCGATATGGCCGAGAAATGTAATTTTGATGTTAACTCCCAAACCGCTGCGCAGAAGTCAACCAAACTTCACCCATTAGTGTATTGTATCACAATCTAGTAGTTACATGTGGAAATTTGGTTATAGGACATTTGATTTGAGCGCAATCCTCAAACTTAGGTCAAAAAAGCCATTTAAGCCTTTTCACAGTGAGATCTATGCGATATGGCCGAGAAATGTAATTTTGATGTTAACTCCCAAACCGCTGCGCAGAAGTCAACCAAACTTCACCCAATAGTGTATTGTATCACAATCTAGTAGTTACATTTGAAAATTTTGTTCTAGGACATTTTGTTTGAACGCAATCATCAAACTTAATTAAAAAAGTCATTTAAGCCTTTTCACAGTGAGATCTATGCGATATGGCCGAGAAATGTAATTTTGATGTTAACTCCCAAACCGCTGCGCAGAAGTCAACCAAACTTCACCCAATAGTGTATTGTATCACAATCTAGTAGTTACATTTGAAAATTTTGTTCTAGGACATTTGGTTTGAGCGCAATCCTCAAACTTAGGTCAAAAAAGCCATTTAAGCCTTTTCACAGTGAGATCTATGCGATATGGCCGAGAAATGTAATTTTGATGTTAACTCCCAAACCGCTGCGCAGAAGTCAACCAAACTTCACCCAATAGTGTATTGTATCACATTCTAGTAGTTACATTTGAAAATTTCGTTCTAGGAAATTTTGTTTGAGCGCAATCATCAAACTTAATTAAAAAAGTCATTTAAGCCTTTTCACAGTGAGATCTATGCGATATGGCCGAGAAATGTAATTTTGATGTTAACTCCCAAACCGCTGCGCAGAAGTCAACCAAACTTCACCCATTAGTGTATTTTATCACAATCTAGTAGTTACATGTGGAAATTTGGTTCTAGGACATTTGATTTGAGCGCAATCCTCAAACTTAGGTCAAAAAAGCCATTTAAGCCTTTTCACAGTGAGATCTATGCGATATGGCCGAGAAATGTAATTTTGATGTTCACTCCCAAACCGCTGCGCAGAAGTCAACCAAACTTCACCCAATAGTGTATTGTATCACAATCTAGTAGTAACATTTGAAAATTTTGTTCTAGGAAATTTTGTTTGAGCGCAATCATCAAACTTAATTAAAAAAGTCATTTAAGCCTTTTCACAGTGAGATCTATGCGATATGGCCGAGAAATGTAATTTTGATGTTAACTCCCAAACCGCTGCGCAGAAGTCAACCAAACTTCACCCATTAGTGTATTTTATCACAATCTAGTAGTTACATTTGAAAATTTGGTTCTAGGACATTTGATTTGAGCGCAATCCTCAAACTTAGGTCAAAAAAGCCATTTAAGCCTTTTCACAGTGAGATCTATGCGATATGGCCGAGAAATGTAATTTTGATGTTAACTCCCAAACCGCTGCGCAGAAGTCAACCAAACTTCACCCAATAGTGTATTGTATCACAATCTAGTAGTTACATTTAAAAATTTTGTTCTAGGACATTTTGTTTGAACGCAATCATCAAACTTAATTAAAAAAGTCATTTAAGCCTTTTCACAGTGAGATCTATGCGATATGGCCGAGAAATGTAATTTTGATGTTAACTCCCAAACCGCTGCGCAGAAGTCAACCAAACTTCACCCATTAGTGTATTGTATCACAATCTAGTAGTTACATGTGGAAATTTGGTTATAGGACATTTGATTTGAGCGCAATCCTCAAACTTAGGTCAAAAAAGCCATTTAAGCCTTTTCACAGTGAGATCTATGCGATATGGCCGAGAAATGTAATTTTGATGTTAACTCCCAAACCGCTGCGCAGAAGTCAACCAAACTTCACCCAATAGTGTATTGTATCACAATCTAGTAGTTACATTTGAAAATTTTGTTCTAGGAAATTTTGTTTGAGCGCAATCATCAAACTTAATTAAAAAAGTCATTTAAGCCTTTTCACAGTGAGATCTATGCGATATGGCCGAGAAATGTAATTTTGATGTTAACTCACAAACCGCTGCGCAGAAGTCAACCAAACTTCACCCATTAGTGTATTTTATCACAATCTAGTAGTTACATGTGGAAATTTGGTTCTAGGACATTTGATTTGAGCGCAATCCTCAAACTTAGGTCAAAAAAGCCATTTAAGCCTTTTCACATTGAGATCTATGCGATATGGCCGAGAAATGTAATTTTGATGTTCACTCCCAAACCGCTGCGCAGAAGTCAACCAAACTTCACCCAATAGTGTATTGTATCACAATCTAGTAGTTACATTTGAAAATTTTGTTCTAGGAAATTTTGTTTGAGCGCAATCATCAAACTTAATTAAAAAAGTCATTTAAGCCTTTTCACAGTGAGATCTATGTGATATGGCCGAGAAATGTAATTTTGATGTTAACTCCCAAACCGCTGCGCAGAAGTCAACCAAACTTCACCCATTAGTGTATTTTATCACAATCTAGTAGTTACAAATGGAAATTTGGTTCTAGGACATTTGATTTGAGCGCAATCCTCAAACTTAGGTCAAAAAAGCCATTTAAGCCTTTTCACAGTGAGATCTATGCGATATGGCCGAGAAATGTAATTTTGATGTTAACTCCCAAACCGCTGCGCAGAAGTCAACCAAACTTCACCCAATAGTGTATTGTATCACATTCTAGTAGTTACATTTGAAAATTTCGTTCTAGGACATTTGGTTTGAGCGCAATCCTCAAACTTAGGTCAAAAAAGCCATTTAAGCCTTTTCACAGTGAGATCTATGCGATATGGCCGAGAAATGTAATTTTGATGTTAACTCCCAAACCGCTGCGTAGAAGTCAACCAAACTTCACCCAATAGTGTATTGTATCACAATCTAGTAGTTACATTTGAAAATTTTGTTCTAGGAAATTTTGTTTGAGCGCAATCATCAAACTTAATTAAAAAAGTCATTTAAGCCTTTTCACAGTGAGATCTATGCGATATGGCCGAGAAATGTAATTTTGATGTTAACTCCCAAACCGCTGCGCAGAAGTCAACCAAACTTCACCCAATAGTGTATTGTATCACAATCTAGTAGTTACATTTGAAAATTTTGTTCTAGGACATTTTGTTTGAGCGCAATCCTCAAACTTAGGTCAAAAAAGCCATTTAAGCCTTTTCACAGTGAGATCTATGCGATATGGCCGAGAAATGTAATTTTGATGTTAACTCCCAAACCGCTGCGCAGAAGTCAACCAAACTTCACCCAATAGTGTATTGTATCACAATCTAGTAGTTACATTTGAAAATTTTGTTCTAGGACATTTTGTTTGAACGCAATCATCAAACTTAATTAAAAAAGTCATTTAAGCCTTTTCACAGTGAGATCTATGCGATATGGCCGAGAAATGTAATTTTGATGTTAACTCCCAAACCGCTGCGCAGAAGTCAACCAAACTTCACCCAATAGTGTATTGTATCACAATCTAGTAGTTACATTTGAAAATTTTGTTCTAGGACATTTTGTTTGAACGCAATCATCAAACTTAATTAAAAAAGTCATATAAGCCTTTTCACAGTGAGATCTATGCGATATGGCCGAGAAATGTAATTTTGATGTTAACTCCCAAACCGCTGCGCAGAAGTCAACCAAACTTCACCCAATAGTGTATTGTATCACAATCTAGTAGTTACATTTGAAAATTTTGTTCTAGGACATTTTGTTTGAGCGCAATCCTCAAACTTAGGTCAAAAAAGCCATTTAAGCCTTTTCACAGTGAGATCTATGCGATATGGCCGAGAAATGTAATTTTGATGTTCACTCCCAAACCCCTGCGCAGAAGTCAACCAAACTTCACCCAATAGTGTATTGTATCACAATCTAGTAGTTACATTTGAAAATTTTGTTCTAGGAAATTTTGTTTGAGCGCAATCATCAAACTTAATTAAAAAAGTCATTTAAGCCTTTTCACAGTGAGATCTATGCGATATGGCCGAGAAATGTAATTTTGATGTTAACTCCCAAACCGCTGCGCAGAAGTCAACCAAACTTCACCCATTAGTGTATTGTATCACAATCTAGTAGTTACATTTGAAAATTTTGTTCTAGGACATTTGGTTTGAGCGCAATCCTCAAACTTAGGTCAAAAAAGCCATTTAAGCCTTTTCACAGTGAGATCTATGCGATATGGCCGAGAAATGTAATTTTGATGTTAACTCCCAAACCGCTGCGCAGAAGTCAACCAAACTTCACCCATTAGTGTATTTTATCACAATCTAGTAGTTACATGTGGAAATTTGGTTCTAGGACATTTGATTTGAGCGCAATCCTCAAACTTAGGTCAAAAAAGCCATTTAAGCCTTTTCACAGTGAGATCTATGCGATATGGCCGAGAAATGTAATTTTGATGTTAACTCCCAAACCGCTGCGCAGAAGTCAACCAAACTTCACCCAATAGTGTATTGTATCACATTCTAGTAGTTACATTTGAAAATTTCGTTCTAGGACATTTGGTTTGAGCGCAATCCTCAAACTTAGGTCAAAAAAGCCATTTAAGCCTTTTCACAGTGAGATCTATGCGATATGGCCGAGAAATGTAATTTTGATGATAACTCCCAAACCGCTGCGCAGAAGTCAACCAAACTTCACCCAATAGTGTATTGTATCACAATCTAGTAGTTACATTTAAAAATTTTGTTCTAGGACATTTTGTTTGAACGCAATCATCAAACTTAATTAAAAAAGTCATTTAAGCCTTTTCACAGTGAGATCTATGCGATATGGCCGAGAAATGTAATTTTGATGTTAACTCCCAAACCGCTGCGCAGAAGTCAACCAAACTTCACCCAATAGTGTATTGTATCACATTCTAGTAGTTACATTTGAAAATTTCGTTCTAGGACATTTGGTTTGAGCGCAATCCTCAAACTTAGGTCAAAAAAGCCATTTAAGCCTTTTCACAGTGAGATCTATGCGATATGGCCGAGAAATGTAATTTTGATGATAACTCCCAAACCGCTGCGCAGAAGTCAACCAAACTTCACCCAATAGTGTATTGTATCACAATCTAGTAGTTACATTTAAAAATTTTGTTCTAGGACATTTTGTTTGAACGCAATCATCAAACTTAATTAAAAAAGTCATTTAAGCCTTTTCACAGTGAGATCTATGCGATATGGCCGAGAAATGTAATTTTGATGTTAACTCCCAAACCGCTGCGCAGAAGTCAACCAAACTTCACCCAATACTGTATTGTATCACAATCTAGTAGTTACATTTGAAAATTTTGTTCTAGGACATTTGGTTTGAGCGCAATCCTCAAACTTAGGTCAAAAAAGCCATTTAAGCCTTTTCACAGTGAGATCTATGCGATATGGCCGAGAAATGTAATTTTGATGTTAACTCCCAAACCGCTGCGCAGAAGTCAACCAAACTTCACCCATTAGTGTATTTTATCACAATCTAGTAGTTACATGTGGAAATTTGGTTCTAGGACATTTGATTTGAGCGCAATCCTCAAACTTAGGTCAAAAAAGCCATTTAAGCCTTTTCACAGTGAGATCTATGCGATATGGCCGAGAAATGTAATTTTGATGTTAACTCCCAAACCGCTGCGCAGAAGTCAACCAAACTTCACCCAATAGTGTATTGTATCACAATCTAGTAGTTACATTTAAAAAATTTTGTTCTAGGACATTTTGTTTGAACGCAATCATCAAACTTAATTAAAAAAGTCATTTAAGCCTTTTCACAGTGAGATCTATGCGATATGGCCGAGAAATGTAATTTTGATGTTAACTCCCAAATCGCTGCGCAGAAGTCAACCAAACTTCACCCATTAGTGTATTGTATCACAATCTAGTAGTTACATGTGGAAATTTGGTTATAGGACATTTGATTTGAGCGCAATCCTCAAACTTAGGTCAAAAAAGCCATTTAAGCCTTTTCACAGTGAGATCTATGCGATATGGCCGAGAAATGTAATTTTGATGTTAACTCCCAAACCGCTGCGCAGAAGTCAACCAAACTTCACCCAATAGTGTATTGTATCACAATCTAGTAGTTACATTTGAAAATTTTGTTCTAGGAAATTTTGTTTGAGCGCAATCATCAAACTTAATTAAAAAAGTCATTTAAGCCTTTTCACAGTGAGATCTATGCGATATGGCCGAGAAATGTAATTTTGATGTTAACTCCCAAACCGCTGCGCAGAAGTCAACCAAACTTCACCCATTAGTGTATTTTATCACAATCTAGTAGTTACATGTGGAAATTTGGTTCTAGGACATTTGATTTGAGCGCAATCCTCAAACTTAGGTCAAAAAAGCCATTTAAGCCTTTTCACAGTGAGATCTATGCGATATGGCCGAGAAATGTAATTTTGATGTTCACTCCCAAACCCCTGCGCAGAAGTCAACCAAACTTCACCCAATAGTGTATTGTATCACAATCTAGTAGTTACATTTGAAAATTTTGTTCTAGGAAATTTTGTTTGAGCGCAATCATCAAACTTAATTAAAAAAGTCATTTAAGCCTTTTCACAGTGAGATCTATGCGATATGGCCGAGAAATGTAATTTTGATGTTAACTCCCAAACCGCTGCGCAGAAGTCAACCAAACTTCACCCATTAGTGTATTGTATCACAATCTAGTAGTTACATTTGAAAATTTTGTTCTAGGACATTTGGTTTGAGCGCAATCCTCAAACTTAGGTCAAAAAAGCCATTTAAGCCTTTTCACAGTGAGATCTATGCGATATGGCCGAGAAATGTAATTTTGATGTTAACTCCCAAACCGCTGCGCAGAAGTCAACCAAACTTCACCCATTAGTGTATTTTATCACAATCTAGTAGTTACATGTGGAAATTTGGTTCTAGGACATTTGATTTGAGCGCAATCCTCAAACTTAGGTCAAAAAAGCCATTTAAGCCTTTTCACAGTGAGATCTATGCGATATGGCCGAGAAATGTAATTTTGATGTTAACTCCCAAACCGCTGCGCAGAAGTCAACCAAACTTCACCCAATAGTGTATTGTATCACAATCTAGTAGTTACATTTAAAAAATTTTGTTCTAGGACATTTTGTTTGAACGCAATCATCAAACTTAATTAAAAAAGTCATTTAAGCCTTTTCACAGTGAGATCTATGCGATATGGCCGAGAAATGTAATTTTGATGTTAACTCCCAAACCGCTGCGCAGAAGTCAACCAAACTTCACCCATTAGTGTATTGTATCACAATCTAGTAGTTACATGTGGAAATTTGGTTATAGGACATTTGATTTGAGCGCAATCCTCAAACTTAGGTCAAAAAAGCCATTTAAGCCTTTTCACAGTGAGATCTATGCGATATGGCCGAGAAATGTAATTTTGATGTTAACTCCCAAACCGCTGCGCAGAAGTCAACCAAACTTCACCCAATAGTGTATTGTATCACAATCTAGTAGTTACATTTGAAAATTTTGTTCTAGGAAATTTTGTTTGAGCGCAATCATCAAACTTAATTAAAAAAGTCATTTAAGCCTTTTCACAGTGAGATCTATGCGATATGGCCGAGAAATGTAATTTTGATGTTAACTCCCAAACCGCTGCGCAGAAGTCAACCAAACTTCACCCATTAGTGTATTTTATCACAATCTAGTAGTTACATGTGGAAATTTGGTTCTAGGACATTTGATTTGAGCGCAATCCTCAAACTTAGGTCAAAAAAGCCATTTAAGCCTTTTCACAGTGAGATCTATGCGATATGGCCGAGAAATGTAATTTTGATGTGAACTCCCAAACCGCTGCGCAGAAGTCAACCAAACTTCACCCAATAGTGTATTGTATCACATTCTAGTAGTTACATTTGAAAATTTCGTTCTAGGACATTTGGTTTGAGCGCAATCCTCAAACTTAGGTCAAAAAAGCCATTTAAGCCTTTTCACAGTGAGATCTATGCGATATGGCCGAGAAATGTAATTTTGATGTTAACTCCCAAACCGCTGCGCAGAAGTCAACCAAACTTCACCCAATTGTGTATTGTATCACAATCTAGTAGTTACATTTGAAAATTTTGTTCTAGGACATTTTGTTTGAACGCAATCATCAAACTTAATTAAAAAAGTCATTTAAGCCTTTTCACAGTGAGATCTATGCGATATGGCCGAGAAATGTAATTTTGATGTTAACTCCCAAACCGCTGCGCAGAAGTCAACCAAACTTCACCCAATAGTGTATTGTATCACAATCTAGTAGTTACATTTGAAAATTTTGTTCTAGGACATTTTGTTTGAGCGCAATCCTCAAACTTAGGTCAAAAAAGCCATTTAAGCCTTTTCACAGTGAGATCTATGCGATATGGCCGAGAAATGTAATTTTGATGTTAACTCCCAAACCGCTGCGCAGAAGTCAACCAAACTTCACCCATTAGTGTATTGTATCACAATCTAGTAGTTACATTTGAAAATTTTGTTCTAGGACATTTTGTTTGAACGCAATCATTAAACTTAATTAAAAAAGTCATTTAAGCCTTTTCACAGTGAGATCTATGCGATATGGCCGAGAAATGTAATATTGATGTTAACTCCCAAACCGCTGCGCAGAAGTCAACCAAACTTCACCCAATAGTGTATTGTATCACAATCTAGTAGTTACATTTGAAAATTTTGTTCTAGGACATTTTGTTTGAGCGCAATCATCAAACGTAATTAAAAAAGTCATTTAAGCCTTTTCACAGTGAGATCTATGCGATATGGCCGAGAAATGTAATTTTGATGTTAACTCCCAAACCGCTGCGCAGAAGTCAACCAAACTTCACCCATTAGTGTATTTTATCACAATCTAGTAGTTACA